>NC_064285.1:4133946-4256985 GCF_019186545.1 Solanum stenotomum | reverse complement strand
CAGGTTAGGTTTTGAGATAACTTATTAACCGTACTAACTTTAATTCATCTTATTAATATATGGGTCAAGTTATAAGGGTATTAATTAAATTATGGGCTTGACCCATTAATTACTAATTTCCAATAATTAATTATTAGATAAATACTTGCTACTCAAATAATCGCAATTATCGAATAGTTCAAATTTCCAAACCAACTTCACCGACCGATCAAAAGGGACCCGAGGCAACCATAGGGAGGTATAAAATTATAATTTTACGAAAATTCTAAAATTGACTTTACGGGTCATTACAATATGTTAGTACTCTGTTTCATCAATTTTTATTTTCCCTTATTAGTGAATGATTCTAAAGAGTTTCACCTACAAAAGCATATGAGGTTGTTTAGTCGAAGCCTCAGTGGAGAGGCGTTAAAATGGTTCACATCTCAAGAACTCCGTCAGTGGTCTACATGGGGGGCTCTGGCCAAAGATTTTTTAGAAAGATTCCAGTTTAATGTTGAAGTTGTCCCTGACAGATATTATTTGGAAAAAATCAAGCAAAAGACCACGGAGGACTATCGTGAATATGCGTGCCGCTGGAGGAAAGAAGCTGCAAAGGTATAACCTGTGATGACTGAAAGCGCAATAACCTCTGCTTTTATTCGAGCTTAGGAGCCCGAGTATTATGAAAGGATGTTGCCCATGATGGGACAAAAGTTTTCGGAGCTGATCAGAGTAGGAGAAGTCATAGAGAATGGCCTTATGTCTAGAAATGTTACAAGTCTCACTGCCTTGCAGGCCACCAACAAATCCTCATTATCCATGGCCACAAGATTCGCTAGGAAAAAGAAAGAGGACGTGTCTGCTGTATCTTTTAGCCCGAGGCCAAGGCCGCAAAGGTATTTTGGGTCTAGCTCTACTATTGGGAACTCCAACCGATTTCCCATCTCATATATTTACCCACCATCTCCACAAGCTCCAATCCCAATCCCAATCTACTATGCACAACAGAACTACCAAGCACCACCGCCCATCTACCAAAATCAACCACTAACCTACCAAAATACACTACCAAATCACCAAGCCAATGCACCAGTCTACCAAAATCCTGGACAAAACAACCCAAATGCCAACAATCTACCCCGTCCTAACCTCGAAAGAAAGCCTCCCAGAGTTTTCACTCCTTTGGCAGAAACACGTACCCAACTATTTGAGCATCTAAGAGTGGCAGGATTTATCCAACCAGTAGGCGCAAGGACAATTAATCCCACAACAAAGTTCTTCCGAGCAGATCAACGTTGTGCATACCATTCTGGAGGGGCAGGACATGATACTGAAGGATGTATCAATCTGAAACATAAGATTCAAGACTTGATCGATAATAGGGTCATCACTCTCCAAGCCCTTGCCCTCAATGTGAACCTTAACCCATTGCCGAATCATGGAGGAGCTACCATCAACATGATTGAAAGAGACGAAGATTGGCTTGCTAATGGGACTATCGATGAAGCAACTGTCAACTCACTTATACCAACAGTGGCTTCATTGACCATAGAGGTCCGTCCAGAGTTTGTTGTAATAACTGCACCTCATCAGACATTTGCTTTGGTGAAGGAAAGAAGCAATGAGAAGTCCGTAGAAAGGTTTGTTGTCCAAGCGGCCACCACACAAGGGATGACACGTTCTGGAAGATGCTACATTCCAGAAGAACTAACTCATGAGATACGAAGAAAGGAGAACCAAAAAAGGCCGATCACAGAGGGTGAGGCTGAAGAGTTTTGGCGAAGAATGCAGCCTAAGGAGTATTCCATTGTCAAACATTTAGAGAAGACTTCTGCTCAAATTTCTGTTTGGGCTCTATTAATGAGTTCTGAGTACCATCGAAAAGCACTGTTGAAGGAACTTGATGAAGCATATGTGCCGACGGGAACAAGTGGTGAGAATCTGGCCACCATGGTAAGACATGTCATTGGGAGTCATCAATCTCTTTTCGAAAAAAGGAGTTGCCACTCGAAGGGGTTATGCACAACTGTGCCTTGTATATCACCGTCAAATACAAGGACAAGTTTGTAGCTCGAGTATTGATTGATAATGGCTCAGGGCTCAATATCTGCCCATTATCNAATTAGTATGCCCTCATTTTATTTTACTTTTTAAAATAAATTATTAAAAATGCTCCTTCAATTCATCCGTGAGATGTTATCACGTGGGTGAGATGAATATCACGTGACATTATATATCATTATCTTAATTCTATTTTATTCAATATCCTTATGTTTAATTAGGGATGGATTTAAGAGAGGAAGAAGATGTTCAACTGAATTTTTTTGATAAAAATTATTAGTTTAAATAATTCAAAATTCACCTTAAGATAAGATTATATTTTAATTTTTTTAATACTTTTAATTAATAAAATTTTGAATTCGCCATGATATACATTAGCTAACCTAATGTGGTTGCAAAACTACTAGAAGTAATGGACAAAATAGTAATAAAAAGGATTTTATTTTCCCTTCTAAGCTACATGTTAAGGGAATAGAGGGTTTTTTTTTTTAAGTAAGAGTTTCTTTTATTTATGAGAAAAAGGATAAATATATTTCTGAACTATCGTAAATGGTATACAGATATCATCCGTCATACTTTTGGGACATTGGTGTCCATGCCGTCTAAAAATTAGAGCATATATGTCTTTCACTCTAACAGAAGACTAAATAGGGACACGTGGCACAATCTTATCCGTCCATCCGATTTTAATAAATGTCAAATTGGTTGATAAGATTATGACAGTGCACGTGTATGTCCGTTAATATAAAGGGTATATATATGTTTCAGATTTTGGATGAAAAGGGTACCAATGTCCTAGAAGTATGACGGAGGATATCTGCATATCATTTACGATAGTTTGGGGTGTATTTGTCCCTTTTCCCTTTATTTAAACCTATATTAATTGGGAGTTTAACAAGATGACCTACAAATGGTGGGGGGGCGGTGCACAGAGGTGCATCCAGGATATCGGCAAGATGGGTGCACGATAACAAAAAAAATGCATCTTAAATATAAATTTGATAAATTTGACTTTTAGGTTCTTAATATGAACCATTAATTTTTTTTTAAAAAAATATAGATTCAAAATATATAATACTACTAGTTTTAAATTTTACTATACACGTTTGATTTAATTATATAAATTTTTTTATAGTGCTAAAAATTTTATGAATTTTCAATGTAACACACTTAAAAATTTTGAAAGATTAAAGGAAAAAACAAAAGAAAAATTAGTTGAAACACCAAAAATATTACCGATAACCACTTGGAGAGGTGTTACGCAAAAAGACAAGATATATAAGAGATTCAAATTTATATCATCACTTAGAGAGGTGCACATAATCATTATCGTATTATTATAGGATACTTTGAATGTGAGTTCACACATCTATATTTAAATATTTTTTTAAAAAATATAACACTATAATCTAGAGAGAGGAGCATGGGTTCACGTGAACCCACGGCACCCCCTCTAGATACGCTCCGAGGGGAGGGTGGGGGGAATTCTGAAATTTTAAAAAAATAAAAATGGCAAACTTTTAGTAAAAAGCGTAACTATTGTTTCCAATATATAGAGAAAGTATTAAGTATATATAGTTACTAATATATATATATATAAAGACAAAATACCCTATTATTCAAATTTATCTTTTATTTGTCTGGTTATACTGCATAATCTTACCTTACATACTCTCTTGTTTGTCCTATATGACAAAATAAAAGGTCAAGGACAAAATAAAAGATCAATAAAATATTGAAAGTATTATTTGTTTTGCTCATAGAATTATTATGAAGGTAGAGATAAATTAATTTAAATAAATAATCGGTCAATTTTTCATACCTTCTCTTATTTTACTAAATTTCTATGGAGAACATACAATTTTCGATCCTACTCAATTTGATTCGATATAGCATAAATATTCTTGAAAATGAAAGAAATGATTTTATTTTTCTTTGTTTGTTAACACATGAATGATTATTATTTTCACCTAACTACAGTTGGGCTGGTGGGGGGCTGATGAAAAAGATTCAGAGTATATGGGGAAAAAAGGCATACACCTATGTTTCAATTTTTATTTTTATTTTTAAAATGATATATTTTTATATTTAATAATAATTTAATTATATTATACTGAAATAATAATTTATAAACGTATAAATATCTATAGTTTATTTCAATCTTCAGATTATAAATTTCAAAAGTCATTTTTCTTTTTTTTATTGAAACTACGTGTTCATTCAAATATCTATCTCATAAATTGAGACGGAGCGAGTAATAAAGATAAGGTTAGTACACGAATAGACAGCTAGCTAAATTAAAATACTGCATGTTCTATTTATTGAGTACACCTTCTCCATAACTTCTTCATATATTTGTGTTTTGTTGTTCAAGTCCTCTCTCATTTTTAGCATTTTAATATAAAGTTTATTTTAGACTTTCGGGATAATAATATCTCCAACAATATTATTTTTTCTTGTGCAACATGATCATCCAAAGGGCTTCATGCTTTCACAGAGCTCTACTTACTTCTTTAGAGAAGGTCAGTGTATATATCTCCATCTTCATCACTATTTTTCGTATTTTTTTCGTAACAGAAATATTGTTAAGAACTCTCTGATATGAAAATAAAAAAGTTTGTAACGCTGAACTGAACTCCTAATTCTTATATGAGTCCCACACTTCATTAGCCCATATAGTTTCTTAAAGGATTCCTATAAGAATATTGAAATGGAGTACAACTATATACTCTCTTCATTTTATTTTAAGTGTCTTAATTTGATTAGACATAAAATTTTAAAAAGTAAGTGAATCTTTTGTATTTTATGGTGTCAAAGACCACACTATTCAAAAGTCTCCTTCATTTTTATAAGTTTCGTGTCTAATCAAACTATGATACGTAAGAATCGTTTGGTAAAATTATAAGAATAATACTGAGTAAGATGTGTTGGTAACGTTGAAATTAGTAATGCTGAATTGTTATTTATCCACTGTTTGATTTGGTGTATGAAAATTTTATCTTTGATCATGCTTATTCATGTATTATACATTGATGATACCATAATTTGCTATGTATCAGTTATACAACCTATTATATATAAGGTGTATAACATAGATTGAAATCCTATCAAATAATTACGTAAATAGTATTAGTTTCTTTAGTACATCCCACCAAACAACTCCTTAAATTGAATCAAAGGAATCGGAGCAGTACTCACATTATTCTAATTTATGTGACACAATATTTCTAAATTTAGAAACAACTAGCTTAATACTTTACGATTTACACTTTTATACCACATACAAATGTTACGAATATGACACATTTAAGAGTTAAATGTCGAAAATTTTATAGCTACAAAAATCTTAGACATGCTTAAAAAAGCTATAAATTTCAAGAGAATTTATTCATTTCGTAAATTTCAAATTGTGTCAAATTAAACTAACACAGTACTTATTTGCCTTTTTAAATTAATACACCCATACTGTATTAATTTATATGTTTATTTCCTCCTTTAATAACGTACTATTTAATATGCTATAACATTTGTGTCGCTATAAATTTTCGTTTCGATTTATGGTTGTAGGTAGGACCAAGGTACTTTACTGCCCCTGCTCAAACTTCTGCACAACCTTCTACTTATAGGTAAGTTGCATTTAAAATCAAATAACTCTATTTTCCTTTTATTAATTTTATATTGGAAATTTTCAATTTTTTCAAAAATATTTGTTTTAAACTAATTGTTTTTTTTAAAAAAAAAAATTAATAATTAATTGGTATTTAGTCGCATGTATTTTTACTTGAAAGAAAATTAAAATTTTATAAGTAAAAATTACTATATTAAAAATAATCTTTATATCTATTCCAAAATTTACTTATAAAATTATACTGAATATATTTATTATGATTTCAGGGATTATGAATCAAGGGATATTTTTGATTGGGATAATCTTGGATTCAAATTAATTCAAACTGATTATATGTTTATGTCAAGAAGTTCTCAAAATGGGAATTTTGAAAAAGGCAAGCTTAATCCCTATGGAAATATTGAATTAAGTCCCTCTGCTGGTGTCTTGAACTATGGACAGGTACTTTATTTTTAATTTTTTTAGCTCAAAAAAAAATTAATTCACTTTTTCTTCGGATTAATTTCATATATGATCACTCAACTTTTATTTATATTACAGTAAGATTACTGAAATATTACGAAAAAAGGTCGTTTAACTTTATAAATCGTATAGATATAACATAAAGTAATTAGGTGAAAACAAAAGAGAGGTTTT
This sequence comes from Solanum stenotomum, assembly GCF_019186545.1. Taxonomy (NCBI): domain Eukaryota; kingdom Viridiplantae; phylum Streptophyta; class Magnoliopsida; order Solanales; family Solanaceae; genus Solanum; species Solanum stenotomum. The sequence continues at coordinate 4,250,678 of NC_064285.1, read as the reverse complement.
TTTTTTTGTTATAAAAAATAATTTAGCTAGTGACTTTCTATGATGCATAGATAAATAATTAATTTTAATAATACAATGAGGCATATATTAATATTTTATGATTAAAGTTACATTATTAAATGTTTCTCTTTTAAGAATATGCAGAATGTTAAAAGACAGATTATAACGATCAACTATACTACTTAATCCACTCCTTTTTAGTAGTCCTTTTTTTTAAAAAAATATTTTACTAAATTATGCATGTTAATTATATTTCAAAATTTATATTTTAACTACTTGAACTCTATGTACTTAATGATAAGGATAATATTTTAATGTTTTTTTCTTAATTTACTAAAAAAAAAAAGGTAAAAAAAAAGAAGAGAAGATCTAATCTAGTAGGAGTATTTATAGCCTGTTTGGCAAGTAGTATTTAAAGCCTATTTGACTAAATTTATTGAAATGCAAAAAAGTAAAATAAAAAATAAAAATTAAAGCCTGGAGTGACTGTAGAATCATTTATTTCTGACCAGCTACAATGATATAGTGTATGGTATAAAATTAAGACAAAAATTATGAAATTATGACTATAGTATTAGTAATAACTACTACGTACCAAACTTTCATGTTCTTCATTTATGACTATAGTAGTAGTAATAACTATGTCTCGATTTAAGGGTTCGTTTAGATATGGATATGAAATTACGAAGTATATATAAAAACGGTCAAACAATTTATAACTTTTACACAATTTTACTAAATAAATAAATCATAATTTATAAGCAAAATATCAAAATATAAGGCGCTGCATTAAAAAGTGATATACCTCTATATTTCTTTTATAAATAAATATTTGTGATTACAAACTTTCAAATACACGTAATTTATAAAAATCCACTAGTCAATAATAGTAGTTATTCTTTAATGATAATCACTTCACATAGTACAAACAATCTCTTCACACTGAGCATAAGTTTTTAATTTGCAAAATTTTAAATGACAAAATTGTTTTTTACAAAATATAAACTTATAAGTCAAGCATTACATTTAAAAAAAAATTGACACCATAATTTGATATCATATGTCCATACATTGATTTGAAGTTATAATTTTATATCGTGTATCTAAACGTTAATTTGAAATCATGATTGAAACAGGGTTTAATTGAAGGTACAAAAGCTTATAGAGTGGATGATGGAAGAATATTTCTTTTTCGTCCACAAGAAAGTGGAATTAGAATGCAAATTGGTGCTAAAAGAATGTGTATGCCTTCTCCTTCTATTCAACAATTTGTTGATGCTGTCAAGTTAACAACTATAGCTAATAAACGTTGGGTACGTAATTATTCTTCTCTCTCAAAAAATATTTTATTTTATTAAAGCGCGTTTAATACGATAGAAAATATATTTTTTTCTATGAATTTTAGAGTGTTTATTCACTTGACAAGTTTAAAAAGGGAAAGAGACTTATATGGTACGTTCTGTTTGATAAATGTTATTGTTCTTCAGATTTTAAGAATGTTCATTATTAAATAACTTTATAACATTATTATCGAGTTTTAATACTAAAAATAGAGTTAATTTCTTGATTAATCACTCAATGTTCATGAGATATGTTTGCGATTTCTGTTTGACTAGAGTTTCAAAAATATTTTTGGGCAAAAGATATTCCCCCCGCCCCCCTCCAAAAAAAATAAAATTGACCAAACATCGCTTTAAATTAGATGACATTATACTGACAAAGGAACTATAATTTTACAGTACATATAATTTTATCAACTTGAGTGACCATTTAGAAATTAACTCCTCAAAGTTATCTCTACGATTACTACATGCCCGTTATTTCGTACGATAAAATATTTTTTGCTTTGACATTTTCGTCATACCAAACACGCATAGATTTAATATTTTTTTCGCGATTCGCTATATCAACCCTCATTAAATATTTTTTTCTAAAATAACAATATGTTTTTTTAATATATGAATAAAAAAACAGATCCCTCCTGCTGGAAAAGGGTCACTTTATATTAGGCCTTTGCTTATTGGAAATGGACCTATACTTGGAATTGCTCCAGCACCAGAGTACACATTTATTGTCTATGCTTGTCCTGTTGGAAATTATTTAAGGGTAAGTTTAAATATTAACATTTTATTTTCTTGATATAAGTATATAATTATTATTTAATTTTCTTATTATTTTCACTTAAAGTTTCATTTTTTTTTTTCATATATAGAATGGGACACAACCATTAACTTTATATGTTGAGGAAGAACATCATCGTGCCTCGCAAGGGGGAGCTGGTGGAGTCAAGGCAATTACTAATTATGCCCCGGTAAATGCTTGATTTTTTTTATAACAATCATTCTCTATAATAAAATTTTATTGTGACGTACAATTTTGTTGATCAAATGTTCATATTATGTTATTTTCTATGTTCTCTATAACTATATATCACTATATATATATAGTAGGTAAAAAGTATTTGAACAAACGATGTTGTTATAGAGAGTTACGATCGTATATATCGACGATATAAAGAATTTTTACTCATCTAACTTTATTTTCTAGATACAAATCCTATCTTTATGGAGGATCACCTTTAATGTAATTTATTCCTTGAGTTTCGATATTATAAACTCCTTCCGTATCGCATTATTTGAAGGTGTCTGGACACAAAATTTAAAAATGAAAAAAAGGTTTTTGAGACTTATTGACTTAAAATAAGCCAAAAGATTTTGTGTAGCTCATCTCATTAATCAAAGACAAAATGAGAAGTTTAAAATTGAAATGTCATTTAATATAGAAATATGTATTTTTTAAATTGACTAAAAATGAAGAGTATTACATAAATTAGTCCAAAGTGTGTGAAAAACATTTTTACAAATATTAAAACGATAATTTATACTTGATCGAAATTTCAAAAATTGTGCTTTTTGGAGAGAAATTACTTTTTTTTTTCAGATTCTAAAAAATAACTTTTCTCATTAAAAAAAAACCCTTAAAGCTTGGCCAAACATCTCAACGACATAAAATAAAATAAATAACACTTTAAACTTCTCAGAAACTTAACCAAACAGACTATTATTAGTATATTCACATAAAAATGGTATTAATTGTTTCTCTTTGTATCTTAAAAGTCCTTTTTTTTTGTCATATTGCAGGTGATAAAAGCTATACAGAAAGCAAAAGAGAGAGGATACTCAGATGTATTGTATCTTGATTCAGTAAATAAAAAATATATTGAAGAGGTCTCTGCCTCTAACATTTTCCTTGTAAAGGTAATTAAAAAATTAACCTATGGTCTAATTATTTTAAATGTAATATTTGATCCTACATTTAAAATATTTTAATACATTCAATAGGGAAAAAACATTTCAACACCAGTTGCTAGTGGAACCATTCTTGAAGGTGTCACAAGGAAAAGCATTATAGACATTGCATATGATCTTGGATACCAGGTATATCATTCGGATATTTAGTTTACAAAATATAAATACAATATATCGATAGTATATTATCGATATAGGTATACTTTAGTCATATTGATAAATTAGATGGACGAAGCGTACATTTACGTAAATTCCTACTTTGATCTAGTCTATATATAGCTTTACATGATGAATGTTTACGACCTATCAAGTTAAAATGTCTTTGAGTCTAGTTTTCAACGAAATAAATCATGGTCACATGCAATTTTAATTAACTAATAAAGAAAAGGTTTCACTAATTATACAACTCATAGTGTAGATAATATTCACACAACAAATTTAATTTAACATATTATAGAAAGATTGTTTGTCTTATTTTTCAGGTAACTAATTTTATTTATTATCATGTTTCGTTAGTTACCCGTATACAATGGTGGAGCCCCTTGTCTAAAAAGTGTCAATTGAAATTTTTTTCGCTTGAAAATTACATTGTTTAGATATATATAACTTTTTTTTAAATGTATATATACTATATGTTAAATTCCTTTGAATTATTCGTATCGTTAATTACACTTTGGTCTAGGTTGAAGAACGTTTGATTGAAGCAGATGAATTGTTTAGTGCTGATGAAGTATTTTGTACTGGAACTGCACTTGGTGTTGCTCCTGTAGGAAGTATTACCTACAAAAACAAAAGGTAATTTTAAATCCAATTTGAAATTTACTCTAGTGTATCGAATAATTATCGACCAAATTTAATCTAGACAGATACTATGGGAGTAGGTATAAGGTGGGGGAGAGGGTCGGGTAAGGTTGTAGGGGCGTGGGTAGATCTACATGGAGTTGAGGGGTTCATTCAAATTCTCTTTGTCGAAAATTGTATTGTATAGTTAATTTCTCCAGTTTTGTTGTTCGTGTAGAGATAGAGTTGAGCTTTGTCTAACCTGCTTATATCTAATCCGATCCACTCATATTTGATTTGACCTGCTCATTTGCCAGCCATATTAGTGTCTTTACCTTTTTCTTATTATTTTTTGAGGCATCCATATTTAATTAATTCTTCTTTTGCTTCTATTTTGTTAATTATTTAGCTAATTAGGATTAATGATGTAAATTTGCAGGATTAACTACAAGGTAAGCTTAGACTTAATAAGTGAGCAATTGAACTCAAGATTAGTAGCAATTCAAAAAGGAATTATTGAGGACAAGAGGGGTTGGATTATTGAGATCAAGTGAATTTTTGGTTTAATGATGTTTTCATTAGTCAAAGTTGTGCTCTATTTGTAGAGATTATAAGATATGTTTGCAATGTATAAGAAATTAATTAATGAGATTAAGAGAAACTATATATTATTGTATTAATTAAAAGGGTTATGTTCTAAAAGATCTACTTATGTGTCAAGTGCACAAATAGTCGATTTAAGGGCCGCTTATAAAGCCATATATATATATATAGCGAAGTATATAATTTCTTATGAATTTAGCTGCTTCAGAATCAACTTCAAACTTACGAAAATGAAGTTGAATTTTTCTTACGTCTTTGGATAACATGTAAAAACTTCAAACTTCAGACATTTAATCTAAAACTTGGCTTGACATTCTCGAGCTTGAGATTCCAAAACTCATTCGTGATACCTTATACATTTCGTTTCGTTTAATCAATCAAGGAATAATTACGGCCCTAAATATTTCGGCAAACTAAGTTATAATAAAATATATGTACAAAATGTATAGATTATTAGAAAACTAATTGATCAATCTATATATATCCATAACTTTTGTTCGAAAACTAATTGATCGAACTATATATATTCATAACTTTTTCATAATTAAAGCATTATGATCTATAAGAACTTATCTCCCAATTGGGCCATTGGGATTGTATTAGATTGATGTTCTAAAATTGCATATATAACATTTTTTTGTTGGATAATAGATACGTCGCATTGTGACCAAAAGTTAAAAGTATTATTAGAGGCCCAAATGTGGTGACATCCTTACAATTAAGTGAACAAATAGTATCAATAACTAAACTTTGAACTATACATGCAAAGAAATTTGGAATGTACACACATAATAAAATCAGACTAATTTTGATATCACTGACTCTAAATATTTGGTTTCGCTAATATTTATGATGAATCAGGTGGTCTATTATTGCTGCACAACTTCCTGGAAGAATTGATAATGATATAAAAAATTATTGGAACACCAAGTTGAAGAATAAATTATTTGGAAAACAACGCAAAAACCATAGAGGGAAAAGCCAAAAACAAGTATCAACAAAAGTAGCAAGAGATAATATAGTTTATGATCACAACAATATTATTATTAACACAAACCTTAGCTAGCCTGAATGAGCTTCCTATTTTTGCAACCAATTATACAACACTCAAATCAAGAAGAGCCACGTGTCGATTAGAAAGTTGTTGATGAAGCTTGGAGAAATATTCTCAGATGATAATGATGATGATGATGGTGTAACAAATCCTCAATATGATCCACCTATGGATAATTATTCTTTGATGTATCCAATGTTTGATCACAATTTTATCCATTTGATGACTTCTAGTCCAATGAATGTCATACACATGACGAAATCGCCTTCCTTAAATTCTAATGAGTACAACATGGACGAGAAAGCATTTTGTTGGGTTGACACTGACACTGACACTGAGAGACGAAAGTTAGAGGCACCAATGAGATCAGATACTCCAATAGTCCTAGCTATAAACGATGAATGCGGGTGAGATTGAGCATGTGATGTACACTACTAATTCACAAAAAAATATAGATGGTCTTGAAATGTTATATGAGGATATGTTTAGTAAGAAACATGTCACTACTTTAGGAGGAAGCTTGGAGTGGGAAGATATGAATAATTTAATTTGTTCATATTTCCAATTCCTCCACTAGTTGTTTCAAACAATATTGAAGGTGCATTTGGGAATTATAATGATGAATAATATTTTTGTAAACTTCTTCTATGTGATTGTGTTTAATTGTTGGAGAAATTAAACCCTAATATATATACTTGTTTACCTAAATATTTGCATCTTTTCACTTGCTTATTAAATTAAGTTGCATATATAACTTTAGGCTGACTTTTGTTCCTCATGAATAGTATTTGTTTGGTAAGCTACAGACTATATATAGTCATGATGTGGTTGATGAAAACACCGTTGACATATGAAATAATTATTAACATATGTAAAAGGATCAATATGAGTTGTCGTGGGATGATTGAGATTTCTTCACGCTTAATCAAAGGTGTTTTGGGTTTGAGCCCCTTGAAATGGAAAAAAATCATGTTACGATAGACTTAATTAGGAGCTAGCATCGCCCTCAGAAATAAATCATGCGAATTCAAATTTAGTCGACTTTGCATATATATATATATAGTAACTCATCTTTGACTTTTTTTTTCTTTTCTTTTTTTTTTAAAAAAAAAAAATATATATATATATATATATAGTAACTCATAAGTCATGTACTTTATTTGAAATTTCTCTGCCTAATGACACACTTTTGTCAACTCCAAGTAGATTACTTCAAATTAATTTATGACAAGATGGTATTTTGTACTAATAAATAATGTAAAGTCACTAATTAGAAGGCCAGTAATGTTGTTTTTAGTTTAGAGGTCTAACCTAGGCATTTAATTAAACAAATGTACCCTAGGTAGGAGGTGACAAAATTGGGATTTAAAACTTATGAATTTAGAGTCTTAGTCATCATTTTACATTATTATGTTCTGAATTTATAAGTTATACATATTCAATAAATTTCTTAAGACAAATACAAACTATGAACAAAAGTTATTGAGTTCAGTCAAACACATTATCGTATCCATCGTAACTTTAGTTTATAACATGTAAATTATAACCAAGGGGGAGGAGTTAAATGGTAAGGGGGTGGGCCAGTCTATTTTATTAATATGTTACATGTTTTTGTTTTTTGTTTGTTTGTTCTTAGAATAAAATTTCAATGTTAATAGAAAAACTGGGAGGGTAAAGTTGTTCTAAATCGATAAAAGTAGTAGTATATTTGGCCTTTGCCTAAAGCTTAATAAAAATATATTAAGCTCATAATAATTAATAATAAACTAAAATGGTTTATTATTAATTTATTAAATGAGAGTGACAGTCACTAAGAAGAGGAAATCCCTTAAGATGTCCTATGTAATCACTGGACAAAAAGTTTATTTTTTTTCTTATAATATAAACTAATTGTGTTGAAAAGCATGGTCTTTTTTTGGACATATATAAGGGACTGTGGATTATTCTGTCTCCAAAGAGAAGCAGATAAGCTAATGTCATACATTTTAAAAGTTGTCAAAAGAAGGAAGCAGATAGTTTGTCTACGTCACACCTATTATGAGCAGTGCAATCCTTTTAAATTGTCTATATCACACCTTACAAGAAAGAGGCCTGCACCGCTCATATGAGCAGTGCAATCCTTTTTTGTTTAAGATGCATTCAAGCATTTCTAGTTTAATTTAGAAGCTACATATGTGAAGAAATGGTGAATCCGACACTAAAACAGACACTTTTGAATCTTAAACGCCAAAAGAAATACTCTCCAAAAATACACATCAAAACGGACGGTTAACCTATTTAAGGGCGAACTATAACTACCATCTTTTAATACTATAATCCCCGTTAACTCCAAATCCATCCAAAATATTACTACACAAACTCTAAAGGTAGTTTGCCCACAAACGGGCGAACTACAATTTTTTTATTAACTCCTCACGCGAATCTATCTCTTTCTCAAAAAGTGTTTGTTTTAGTACCGTACTCAAGAAATGGTCATGTTATTCCCAAGCATTCTCCATAATTGTGTAATTTGGTTATCATAACCTAGGTTCTATGAATAGGAAAAATACATATTCCAACTACTATTAATAGGGAAAAATATACAAATACTCATGTAAGAGTAGTTGTTTTCCCTTGTGTTCTTAGTGCAAAACTGCATATTATAACTTGAGACAAAGTTTCAAAGAAACAAAATTTTACTCAGATCAAGTAAACTGTTTCACAAATACATCTATGTACTTATACACAGGTATCCATAGTCATGGAACCATCTATAGTATAATATAAAAAAACAATCTATAGTAACTCTCTAAGTTTTGCAGCTTCAGAGCCTCCAAACAAGTTCTGTACACTTCAAGAAGTCTCTTCGGATGCCATTTTTCGAATGTATGTTTGATGTACACTTCCAAGGAGTCTCCTTACAAGGCAGTTCATACGACACATCAACCGTGCTCATACAATAGGCAGTCGTAAGAATGCAGAAATAGCACCAACACCAACGCGGCATATATATGCACAGAAAAGATCCATCTACTTGCCACGCGATTTTTCAATTTCTGAAGACGTACTTGATGAAGGATGAAGAGGACTGTTAATTTCCAAAGATGTACCTGGTGAAGGAAGACAAGGACTTTTAATTTCGGAAGATTTACGAGGTGAAGCAGAATGAGGGCTTTTAATTTCCAAAGATTCACGCGGTGAACGAAGAGGACTTTTAATCTGTGAAGATTTACGCGGTGAAGCAGAACGAGGACTTTTAGTTTCTGAAGATTCACGCGGTGAAGGAAGAAGGGAAGTTTTAATTTCCCAAGATGTATTTGATGAAGGAAGATGAGGGCTTTTAATTTCCCAAGGTGTACATGGTGAAGGAAGATAGGAACTTCTAATTTCTAAAGATGTACGTGGTGATGGAAGATGAGGACGTCTAATTTCCAAAGATGTACGTGGTGAAAGACGATGAGAAGGATTTTTAATTTCCAATGACGTACGTGATGAAGGAAGGTGAGGACTTCTAATTTCTAAAACTGTATGTGATGAAGGAAGATGAGAAGGATTTTTTACTTCCAAACATGTACATGATGAAGGAATATGAGGACTTCTAATTTCCAAAGACGTACGTGATGATGGAATATGTGGCGGACTTTTAATTTCCAAAGACGTGTGTGGTGATAGAAGATGAGGACTTGATGTATGTGATAAAGGATGATGAGGACTTTTAATTTCAACAGATGTACATGATGGAGGAAGATGCGAAGGACTTCTCCCTGCAAACAATAAAGCGTGTCAAAAAACATCCAGATAAACAAGGCAGTCCACAGTAGTTATTAAGCTATTTGAACCTGGATTAACATCTTCTATGTCTTGAACCGTATGGATTCTCATGTTCTCTTCGTCATTTCCAGGAGCAGCTTTACCCAGTGAAAATAAGGTTGATTTGAACTGACAATACGCTGATGTGAGTTGTTGATACGTCTCTTTCATCCTCCCATGTACCTCGTCCTGCCTATCCATCTCAATGAGGATCTGTCGAAATGTGCACGGAATAAGATGGCATATGTGGATGACCATATAAAATAAACTGTGTGATTAGTCATACCGGAGCAGGAGGGTCCTTAAACAATGGTTCAAACCTTTGCCTACAGTACTCATGGAAGAGGAGTGTACAGATTATCAATGGAATAGTGAAGCTTGATGTAGATGAAGATTTTTTAAATCCAAAAACCGCCAAAGCTATAATTTGCATCAGCACCATTGAGAAAATTGTCGTGTTGTGCACAATAGGCCAATAGGTTCCACCAGTTTGATATTTTGTCACATATACATTGAGGATCTGATAGTTTCACTAAGTTGTCAGACCGCAGGCTAAAGAGGAAAAAGGAAAAAATATACAAGAATGTGGATATTCATTGGTGAAAAGGAAAGAACATCAATCAGCAAAAACTTGGCAAATAATCCCTTCTTATCTCAACAAGTAGCAAGAGAATGCAATTCCGCATAGTGATTCCATAAGCGGAAAATAAAAACCTCCTAGTACTTTAAGCAGAGAAGCAGTAAGAAGTGCATGTTTCTTCGAAATAATGCTTAGAATTTAGAGGTAATACAAAAAAAACACTATATATTCCACCATGAACTACATGCCATCTCCCACCAGAAAAGATACTGGGGCCAAACAATGTTGTATTAATTTGACAAAGCTAGTGAGTAAGAGTGTCACCGAAAAGCTTGCACTATGAAGTAGCACTTTAGAGAGTAAAGAGTTTCAGGATAAGTACAATCGAGACTGAATTTTATGCACTGAAATTTTGGCCAGCATATGAAAAGTGAAGTTGAGGTGAAATAAGACAGGATTGCGGTGCCTAATTGCAAACAATTTAGATTTTAGGACCGATGTTCCAGGAAAATGGTATCATAGATGAAGATGTCACACAGAAAATAAAAATAGGATGGTAAGTACTACCAAAATGTCATGTGATAGGAGGGTACCTGACAAAGTGAAAGACAAATTCTATACAACGGATCTAAGACCTACAATATTGCATGGGAATGAATGTTGGGCCTCTTAAGCCCAGCATATCCACAAGATGAGTATCAGAAGATGCAGATGCTAAAATCGAGTCCAGTCATACAAGATTAGAAAATATTAAATATAACCACATTTGGCAGAAGGTGCAAATAATACAAAGAGGACAAAATAAGATAAGATCGCTTGAGATGGTTTGGCCATATCCTACATCGACCTCCAGAGGCACTGATTTATAGGTGTGGGACCATGGTGAACGCAGGTGTTAAAAAAGCAACGAGGTAGACCTAAAACCTCATAGAAGAAAGTTGTCTCGAAAAAACTACAATATCTTAGCATCCGTGCAGACCTAGTGAAAAATAGAGCACAATGCAAGAAAAAGATATATATAGAGGCGATACCAACTAATTCGGGGATTAATTACTACTCATGTTAGTACATTTACTTTAGGTGAATACAGGCATTAAAAAGGAACAAGGTGGACCTAATATCATATAGAAGAAAGTTATCTTGAAAGACCTACAATATCTTAGAATCTGTGCAGACCTAGCGAAAAGTAGAGCACAATGCAAGAAAAAGATCTCTATAGGCGATACCGATTAGATGGGATTAATTTCTACTCATGTCAGTACGCTTACTTTAGCTCCACTACTTGCTCGGGGTCTTTATGGATATTAGTGATTTATATTAAAAATTCTAGACTCTCCAATGCTAGAGAAACTATTTTTTTCTAATATTGGAGTATGACGGGTTAAAATGGAGCAACATGGACAGTGAGGATTCATTTAGCTGACCCTAACTCATTTGAAATTGTGGCATAGTTGTTATGTTGTTTAATGATAGTTCATACCATATTGAGTATCTGAAATGCTCTTCCGAGAAATCTGTTACTATCTATCCTAAGCTGATTGGATCCTAAATATATCCCATATCAGCACCAACTTATGTCATATCTATACCAAAACATCACAGAAAGAGAAAAGTCTGTGTGACGTACTCTAAAAACATCACTTTTCATAAGTTTCACCACATATGAGAGATGAGAAGTGTAAGCTCTAGAAACAAGAAGCTCATTAGCTGTCAAAATTTAAAGGCAAGGACAGGCATCCAAAAAAAAAAAAACCCACAAATCAAGACAAAATCTGGATGCACTTTATTATTCTAGGGTCATTCGTAGAGGTCAATAAATACTGCTAAAAAAAGGCGTTAAAAAAATGTTAGTTTTCAAGACTCTGTGACCAAAATGTCAACGAACTAATAGAGATATAAAAGAAGATTTTTAAACTAGAAGGATATATTTACCTGATTACGATATACGAGGTAAGCAATGGAATAATAAACTACCAAGAATGGCAGTATTACAGGTGCCAAAATGGCATATGCAAAACCAAAGAGGCCAAATAGGAGGATCCTCGGAACTTCTGTATGGTATGGAAAAGTCAGTGTTCCATGACATGAAGCATCCATGTTTCTCATAATAAACCTGGAGAACAATCTGCAGATGAGACCGAATGGTTGTAAGAGTTCAACAGACAGACTTGCCCAGCCAGAAGTCAAAACATAAGTCATAAAGAAGGTGGCCTGCAAAAAAAAACATATTACCAATCAATCAACTCTTGAGGTCGCATATATTCACGATTTATACGATACAATATCATTGATGAAAGACAAGGGTAAGCAAACTAATTCATTAGCATTGCTAGGGAATAGAAAATGAGAAAACATGAATATTTGAAAAAGATGGTTACATCAAAGACAGAAAGCGGGTAAACACACAGAGAGAGGGTGGAGTTACCGTTGATGGCACAGCCGTTGAAAGTAGATTGTTCACATCCTTAAAAATTTTATTGAATCTGTCAATAACAGATCCGGAGACAATGTTACCAAAGAAAACATTCCAGATGAAGAAATATAGAACTTTTATGCATGCACTCCTCTTCCTGCCACTACGAGAGATAGAGCCTTCCATTTTAGAAAATAGCATCATCAACGGAGGAACTATGTAGGAAAACAAAATTAATACAACACTTGGTAGATATCCAGTGACAAGCTGAGTAACTCCTCCGCTGCAAGAAAGAGGGAGAAATGGATTACTATATTGCTCACGTATGTTTCCCTCTCATTATATAATGTCTATTTCTGAAGCAATGACATAAAAAACACAAGTTATTTAATGCATGAATATGAAAAACTCTAATTAAAGCAAACAGGAAATGTTACAATACAAAGGAACGTGGTAAATATTGAGAAGAGAACCATATCACACATTCGCTTGATAACATCTTCTTTGTTGGGTCCAACTAGTAGTAATTTCTATTAGGTTTCCACACTTATCTTCCCATTGCCCCCTCCCTGTAGCTAGATCAAGAAAGAACATTTGGATCGAGATCCACAACTGTGGATTCCAATTATTCTTTTATTCTTATTTATTTATGTATATGATCTGCTACTATCATTTGGTATCGATCATTAGCTTCTTCTTTTAAACCCTTAGTCTGTCTAACGCCTTCTGATTTGGGTCCGCCCTGGGCCTGGGGTTACGTTAAGACCATTTTCTTTCCTTTTTCTTTAGATGATGAAAAATTAACTAAAAACTTTGAATGCTTATACTGATTGGATCTACTTATAGAATCCTCAGTATCATCCTTTCAAAAGAATACGATCATGAAATTATGCAGCCAGACTTTATCTAATTACATTCAATATAATGTCTATAAGTTATCTACACACACAAACACTTCTGACTCTCCCTCTCTCTCTCTCTCACACACCCACACACACTCACATGCAAAACCACCTGTACTACAAGAAATGGAAATGTCTTTTGCATTACCTCTTTAAAAGTCCTCTAAGAAATGGAAATGTCTTTTGCAGCTTGTCGAGGTGAACGAGACTTTGTGTTAGTGAAACAGGCACAAGGAAAAATGCCACAAAAAGAATAGAGGCCACTAAAAGCGCAATTTTACGAATCCAAAGGAGTCTGTAAGGAACACATATGTTTGACCAGTACATATCATCTGGTTCTGGAGCAAGATCCATAACCCATGACATGGGATTCAAAGATTGAAGACCTTGCGAAGCAACTAAAGCAGCATACCGATTCCTGAAAAAAACTAAAGCAGCTGCAGACTCCTGCAAGAAAAATGTATATCCTTTAGTTCACATCATGTTTTGGCCAACAACAGTTTCAAAAGATTTGACCAGTTAAGAGTCGAGCACAAGAAAGCAAATCACCAATAAAACCCAGAGGGATTAGTACACATACTCTGGAACATAAGCAACTCAATGTTGTTTCTGTCATTGAAGTGAAATATTTGAATATTAAGCAAATGGACAATTGAGCTAAACTAAGGCCCAGTTAGCTCATGAGATAAGGATTGTCTAAATTTATACAAGGAGATAACAGCCCTTACCCTCAACCAATGCGGGAGTCAAACACTCCCGTGCACGTTCAAGTCTGGACATCTGGTGATGACAACATAACATGAGGGTGCAATATTAGGTATACCAAGGACAGGATGAGCTTGGCTCTAATACCATGTTAAGAAAACAGACATCGAGTCTAACTCAACACCAACAGTTAGCCCATGAAGTAAGGATAACCTTAAACCATATAAGAAAACAACACCTTATACCCTCGACCAATGTGGGATCCTAGCAGAGAGGACCGGGAATATGGGATTTCATGAGCTATTTATGCATTTGAACTTTGGAGCAATAACCACAATGAGCTAGTTCCTACTAATAACAATTCACTAACTCATGGAGCTCATATTCATCATGCAGCATGCCAAGTTTTAAAGGTCAAATGTACACCACATAAAGTTTCAGATAAATTACTTCCATATAGTTCCAACTATGTAATGATGGACACACAGTACTGAATAAAAACTTTGTCCCTAGGCATACAGAGGCATAATCATAATAACCAAGCCACCACTTGGCAGGTATTGGTGCTGCCTACTGACAGGTATTGTCAACAGACTGAACAGAAGCTGAGCAATAAAATGTGTAAAAGGACTTCATGAAAACACAATCCTCTATGCAATAAAGGAAATATGCATTGAAGTACTCCTAACATATGAATATGTATGATAATATAATGGGATAGATGCCACCTTTTTTCTCAAATCTGAACCATCACAATCATCTCTTCCTTTATCACGATCACACTCATTGGTAATCATCTTGAAAGACGAAGTAGCTCCTCCACATATGCCACATATCATAAAATTTGATCCAGCATAAAGCTCCTTTTGGGTTGTTTTAAGCATCCTGAACACCCCCTCTGCATCAATCTGTCGCCATACAACGTATGGTACATTAAGCATCAAATACAAAAAAAGTGAAGGAGCAAAGGAAGAGCACCAACCAAGAAGTTAAATGTCAAAACAGTAGTGTAAGCAGAAGTCTAGATTAAGAAGAAACCAACTGAGTACTATCTTAAGCTCATGCAGAAACAGTTTCTTTCTCATATCAAAAAGGGTTATAAGAATACTCAAATAAGAAGAAGAAAAAGGGAGGTGAGCTGCTCGAGGAGTAGTGCTTTTCACTTAGGGCCATTGAAGCTAATAAAAAAGGCCCCGTATGTTTCGGAAACAATGTATTTGAAAAGAAAAAAAAAAAAAATTCAATTTAGAGAAAAATGGTAACATTGTTTTGGTCTTTTTTCGCAAAATTTTTCTAACAAATAAACTTCAAAGCTTGAAAAAGTTTTTGGCCAAAAAGAAATCACCTTGTGGAATAGTGGAGGTGCGTAAATGTGCAAGAACCTAACCAAAAACTACCACATAAGGTTATCATTTTTATCACAAGCATCACTGGGCCCACTCTAAAAGGCTATAATCATCAGATTTTTTTTGAGAAAAGGGTAACTTAAAAACTAGAAGAGATATCTCCATCTCAGATGAAATGTTCATCCCATTCCTCAGATAAGACCAAAAAGTATGTGCTTCCCAACAGAAGCTTCTGCTATCTTCTTTTCTTTTGATAAATAAAGCATCTGCTATCTATTATGTAGTACTTGGTGGTGAATATCTACCACAAACCAAACATTGATTTCACCTCATCTTACACATTGCAAAGTTATTTGTGTACCTTTCTGAACGTGAAAAATGGGACTAAACTTATAGGTCCCAGTCCCCACATCTCCCTTCATGCAATACTCATAATATACACAGTTTCATCTCAAATATTAAAAATCAGTTGAAACCATAACAGCATAATCTATTCGGGCACAAGAGAAACTTTGAACAACACCAAGCACTCCAAAGCTGCAATGCAAATGCTTGCCTAGTTAGACTACAATATAAAGGATCTTAATCTCACCAGCAGTTTCTGGACATAGCCAGAGCGATAGACAATTTGATGAGATAGATAACTTGATGCGTAGTAATTCATGAAGAATTTTTCCAGTGTTTGACTGTATGATTCTTCCTTAGACTTTGGGATAGAACGGACCAGAACAGTGAAGTAACTTGGGCGGGAAAGTGATGAACTGAAGTATGCTAGCCGCTTCTTTGAGATACTCTTGTACTCCTAAAAGAAAGCAGCAAAAACTTTAAGATAAAAACACTGACACAGCATAAGTACGAAGTATCTAGTGTAAAACAAATACAAGTTCAACAGGAAAGAAAAATAACAGATGATTTAGAAATTAGTAGTAAATTCTTACAGAGTAAAGAAGAAGACAAGCGGAGCAGGATATGATATACAATGCAAGGCAGTGAACCCAAAACCTGAAGAAAAAGTAGAGGCAAATTTAAGTGAAGAGTAAACTGTGATAGAAAAGAAGCACAGTAAATCAAGAAATAATGTCATTAACACATATTTTTTCTGTGAAAAACGGAATTATGGTAATCTTACAAGTAGATCTCTTCTATAATCCCCCCCTCCCCCCCAAAAAAAAAAAACTTATGTGGCATCGTTTGACTTGGCACAAAGTTTAAGAATGAAACGAAGACTTCTGAAATTTGTGTTCTAAAACAAACCTTAGATATTTGTGTGGCTATAAATCATTTCATTAGGGTAAAAGTGAATTATAAAGTTTAGTTGTTTCTAATTATACAAAGGTGACATTCTTTCTTGGACGCACTAAAAAGGAAAGTGTGTCATGTAAATTGGGACGAAGGGATAGTTTCTCGTTATTAGGTAAAATTCATTAACTTCATATGCAAAATGCTGAAAGGATTAAACTTGGCATTTGCAGATTGTTGGACACTAGGCAAAGACAAAAGCTTTCTATATCGCATGGAATAAAATCACTACTTGCATTATGCATCCGTGTATGTCCATTCAGAAGGGAATAGATTAATTATCTACATTCAAATAATTAGCAGCATACTTTCACATGTTTCATACCATCTTGACCCTGGCTCAACATTCACAATGGTGAATACCTCCAATGACTCGGCAGGAATTTGCTGACGTTTTATATCTTGACCAAAATAATTAAGAGGCACCACGAGGAAAAGGCCTAGAGTAGTTGCAATGGAGAATATTCGGAAACTGTCCACCATAAGAAGCAGGAAAAGGTAAGTACACTTACCAGACTAATGGTACATAGACCCGACATAGATGAAGTAAAGATAGGTGCACAGCATACTTAAGAACAAATTCACCATCTAACATATGCTATACATCCTCATTGGGAAATGCATACTGTAATAGTACAATGACATCAAACTGTCCACCTTTATTGGAAACACACTATTTAAAATCAGTCCATGGCAACAAGCAATTAATATTTCAGTAACAAGTGGACATCTTTCCACTGGAATTCCTCAGCTTGATGAAATATTCACTAACAATTACTGAACTTCAGTTGAAACGTGAACAAAGTTGAGGGAAGAATCGCTAACTCTGAATTTCAGGCACTAAATTGACTTTTTCAACAAAAAAAGGTGAGGAAGTAATTACTTCTATAATGAGGAAAGTTGAGCTTTCACCTGAAAACAATCATCCGCACTAACACGAATGCATCCAAGCCCCCGGCAGCAACTATTTCATCATCGGATGCTTCCCATGCCTTCAAGATCCAACTAGGAGAAGGAACAAATCGCTCAAAGTTAAAGCCACCGAGCTGTCTTGTTCGTACCCGAGCAAATCTCTGGCTGAAGTAGACATTTACAAAAGTTGGTTGTTTCCTTAGTAAGGAATACAGAATGAGCAGCACCACACAGACTGAAATATTAACTCCAGCAGAAGTCAAGAGTGCAGCTAGCTTCATCCCCGTCTTTCAAATAAGCCAGCAACCTCAATCAATAATCAAGCTCATAGGCATTCCCTAATGACTGGAAAACATCCAGTAGCCAGAAAAACAGTTGTTTTGGCAATCCACAAACTGCAAAAGTAAATGTTTTAGGCTCAAGTGTTTCATTTTTCACAAATATGACAGAACTAGAGAAAATCACTTCCCATAAGGTCAAGAATCAGTCATGCAACTTGCAGAAAGAGATCCTCTTCTATCAAAAATTGTCCAGTAACGAGGAACCACAAATCCTATCCTAAATTTAAAGTTCATAACTCAAAAATATCCTACCTTGTTAAATGAACCATACTAAAAAGTTGATATTTTCTAAGGGAAATGGCGACACTAGCATAATATACCATAAAACTAAAAAACAAAGGCCCCAAGTTCTCTTTTTATTTTTTTGGGTATCATGCTTTTAAAAAGAGCAGCAAAATGCACAATTGAGCAACAGTAAAGGTCAAAGTCCACTCTGAGATCCGGTGATTCTCAACTCACTTTATTGACCACTAGGGTACACCTTACCAAGCCGACTTTGGCAAGCATCACTTGGAATTAGTCTAATGCACACAAGTTCGTCCAAACACCGCAATTTAATTTTTTTCTAAAAATAAAAAGGTTAAATGCTACGTAGAGAGATTCCAACTGCTGATTCGAATTGGTGAACTGCTATTTGAAAACCGCCACATCTATCTAGTTAGCAACAATCAATTTACCCACAAATCACTTCGAATAGTTAAATTTAAACTCAATTGCCAGTAACACCAAAAACTTAAGCAGAACAGCAACTTGAACAACTAAAATTCGTGACACAAACTAACAAAAACATTAATGGAGCAAAATCTACACAATTGCTCAATTCAATTGAAAAAACAAAACTTACATTAATTGACTCACCGGAAAGTGATAATTTTCTCCGATATGATGAATCCGAGCAACCAAAAAAACAAAAAAAAAAACTATTAATTCCTCCTTTAAAGCAAAAAAAATAACCGCAATTGCTTCTACTTCACAGCGACTACAATGAGTATACAGAAAGGTAAACAATTATTTTTAGACCAAAAAGCCCTTAGGAACTTTTGTGAGACAGAAAAAATGAGCTGCTAAAAATAAATTTTTTGAAGAAGAAGGTATAGTAGGGAGGCGCGTAGGCTTTTTGTATTTTTCTACTTTCTCAAAAAGGCGCGTCGGTTGAAAATGATTATTTTTTACTATTTTGGTCTTTTCAGAGAGTCCAATTTATAATAATTACTTATTTTTTATAGTTAAAAGGATAAAAATTACCTTTAAAATATTACTACTAAATATTTATCTAAACATATCTCAACTGTTCCTTGTTTAATTTGGAGAGACTTGCTGAAAACATTCCTAAATTCGGTTCTACAAGATTTTGAGACCATAAAAAGTCATTTTACTTGACTAACTAAACGTAAATACACCTCGATCTTACAACATGCGTGAAATACACTCCTAAATTCTCGTCAAGTTTAGGAGTGTTTTCAACACTTTTTATCGACTTCTTATTAACAGTCTCATGTTCCTACAAGATTATGAAACTACTTGCTATGTCACGCTGCTGATCAGAGGTGTATCTAAATTTATTTAGTCAAGTAAAGAGGTATTTTTAAGGCAGTCAAAATTCAAAAATAAAACTAATAATGTGTCAACTTTGGATGTTTTCAATATTTCTCTTAATATTTAATGATAATCCAGATTAAAAAAAAAACTTACATACATGGTAATTTGTATGAAACTCAAAAAATAAAATATTTTAGTATATTGTCGAATCTTTACTCTATTTATTTTTATATTTTTTATAGTATGGTTTACGTGGTGAGAGGGTAGATTTTGCGGGCCCGACGGAAGTGCCACGTGGATTTAATGGGTGTACATACCGACTTAACTGTCATTGTCGCATTTTGATTTTGATTGGTGTACGTAACTTTAAGTAAAGGAAATACACATATTGAAATTTTGTTCATATTTATTGTTCACGTGGATTTGTTTTATATTTAAAGCGTTTATTTTAGACTTTTATATTTGTACAATTTAATAATATGCATTATTTAGTCTAAACTTTGATTCAGTGTATATTCAACTTTTTTCACTTTTCTCTTTTTCTATATTTTAATGTGGTTTGAATGGGTGGATTTGTTGTCAATAAATTTAAGAATAAGAATACTTTTGGAATGAAAGTTTAGGTAATTGTTAGCGTCTCTTTGATGTGGTAAAATTATAGAGTCACGTATCATTTTATTTGTTGAGAAGAAAGTAAAAAAGTATTTGTATATATTTTTTTCAAAGAGTGTAAAAGAAAAATATGACAATAAATATGAAACGACGCCAACAATATAGTTATATATAACTTGATGCAATTCTCTTTTTAAGGTCTCAATGTTCTCGTGGAATTTACTACATCAATATCACTTTAGGTTGTATGTGATAGATAGCAATAAAATTTGATTAGTATGTAGAATTTTGGATTTCGAATAACTCTATGGTTCTAAAAAATGTGAGGAACACTTTTTATTTTATCTATTATATGTTTAATATGCAACGTTAAGAGTGTCTAAAAAATAGTATTAAGTTTTAATTGAGATCAAAATGAAAAGTGATAACAACTTGAAGAGGCCGTTTATGCATTTGGTCTAGATTTATATATGTTAAATTAAATAAATAGTGTATTTTCTTTACTACTAGTAAAATTTCACAAATTTAACATTTTTTTTATATTTAGAACCTACAATATGAGACTGTTTTTTTTCTTAACAAGATGTTTCGAGTTTGAGTTCTAGTTACCAAACAATTCTTAATAGGGAGCGTTTCTTCTATATGGGATCATATGCAGTGCGAATTTGAAATAGTTGGATTTCAATGTGGATATTGAACACTGATAAAACCAAAAAAAGAACATCATCATAGAAAAATTGAAAAAGAAAAAAAGATGCCTAAGAGAAGACGTAAATTCTTGCAAAGCTATTACATCCTCAAAATGTGAAGGTCGAAGGGAATATATTTATCCACATAGTGAAACTAATGGTGGACATTTGATGGTCCACTTTCTTAGATACGTAGTGTGTTTATTAGAGGAATATATATCAAAATAAAGATTAAAAAAACGATGGTATCAATTTGATATTTTGATATTATCGCTATAAAGAAGAGTTTTGGGATTATTTCTTTTTATAAAAAAAGGGGATCAAAATTTAATAAATTTCAAACTTTTCCATAGTTGTTGCAATGAGTATTTGAGTGTTTTTGCTTGAATCGTATAAGATGAAAGTCTCATATAGTACTGTTCTAAGAGGGAGAGTTTCACCTAACTCTCGTAATAAAGTAAATGATTGGTTTGAAGAATGTTAGTAGTCTAAAGTTAAAAATGAATCGGAGACTTTAAACTTTTAATTTTTAATTTTTTTAAATGTGTAGAATATATCAAAATGCTATTTAATTTTATGGTTTTAAACATGTCACATAAATAATTAAAAATTAAAAATTTATAAAATAAATAACTATTTTTTTTCAAACAGACAAAGTTAAAAATTAAAATAAAGATTGTATAAAACATATTTTTTAAAAGAAAATCGTATAATAATTTTATTATTGCTAAAAAAATAATGCCCCTCAAATTTAGAGGTCTAATGAAGGTGCCTTATTTTCTAAGGCATAGAACCGATCCTGTGTTTATCTTGTAACCGCCCAAGAATATAACACAATCCTATGTGGGCCCTGTTATTCGAGGTGACTCGAATATCATCGATTATTTATAAATAGGAAAATTATGTTGAATATAAATTATTTTGTTTGTATATTGATTATTGACAAATGAAATATTTAAAATGAAGTTCTGATAAATTTTAAATTCTTAATACACTTTCATATCTTAGATTAATTAGTCATGCATGTGAGTGCATGCATATGTATTTATAATATCTTATATTTATTATAATAAATCATGAAAAGAAAGATCAACTTGTTAGTTCTTAATTAATAAGTAATTAATATCGATAGTGTTATGTGGTGTTTATATTATCGTGTCAACCACGAGTTTAGTCCAACTGATTTAAGACTAAAGCATAGTCAATTAATTGCTTGAATTAATGCTAGAATTAGCTAGAATGCCTTTATTTGGAAACACTTTAATTATATCCACAAAAAAGGTCTTCATATATATTGTAAAATATCTGATTTAGTCAAGTCTTAATATAAAATATGAATATTGAATATTGATTAATCATTTTTCATATATTTAATATAAATTATAGTAAAATTTTTAGGGTTTCTCCATCTTTAATTAAGGATTTTGAATTTGAGTCCTTTGAAATGAAAATTCGAAAGTGTCTCCCCAAAAATTGGGCCCAACAATACACAAAATTTAATTTAATCGAATAATACTGGTACTGATTAGAGGTGTCAAATAAGTGGATTAGACTGAAAATGCGGGTTATAACCCAACTCGTCCGATTCTTCTTAAAGTTTAATTGCTTTAATTTATTTATTCTTTTATAAATTATAAAATTATTATTTTTCTTTATTATGACTATATGTGATATGTCAAATATGATTAGACTGAAAAAGTTGAACAAATAATAGACGAATTTTTCCCCTTCCCCCAAACTTGAACGGATAGAACTTGATTTTAACGCCCCTAGTATTAATAAATCGAGTGGAAAACATTTCCCGCATCATAGAAACCTAAGTAAGGATATGAGACCCCAATCCGTAGCACACAAAAAAATCGTAAAAATATAATATAAATGTCATTTAAAACGAGACTCTTGATTAAAGACGCTAAATCATCATCTACTGAACTAGTTGTGAGCTACTTTTGCCAAACTTTCTACTTTAATACGTAAATTATTGCAAGACAAGACATTGATTAGGACCTCCTAATTGAGTGGCTGTAATTATCAAGGTATATTAGAAAATGAAATATATATTGCCAGCTAGGAAACAAAGTTGATATTTATTATGGCATTTAATTAAAATCATGGCGTGGATATATAGAGATTTTTTTTTAAAAGAAGCAAAAAGAAACATCTTTTGTCCACTTATACATAACTACTCCAAATATACATAATTTTCAAAATATTTTGTCACTTTGTCAACCATGAAAAATAGTACAATTCCAATTCAACAATTTAATTAGTTTTTCTCTTTGTTTGATTGAAACAATTGAGTTTTTTTTGTTCTTATGTTCACATCATAGAGAAAATAGTTGCCACATGTTTTGGGTTTGGCAATTTTGAATGTTTGCGACATTTATGTTTCAGTCGACAAGTGGCGGTTGATCGAGGACTTCCATCATTAACTATTAATCAATAGATAGGTTAAAAATTTGAGTCATGCGAAAAAATAAATGAAAATATTATTGATATAAAATCCTCTTGAAGTGGGGTGGGGTGGGGAAAATATTTATGTTTCATTTAAGTGTTGAAATATGAACTCATCCAAAAAATTTATGAAGATTATGGCAATATCTTGTAATATATATGTTCATGTCTCTGTCTCACTAGGACTTATAATGTAGTATAACTAAGTGATTGGTTTAATGATAGTGATAGCATTAATTTTAGGTTGAATATAACGATGAAATCTTAAATTTGTTAGTAAATTTTATTTATATGCTTGAACTATGACATGTTTAAATTAAGCACATGAACACATGATAAAGTGTTTCTAGTCGATACTTTCGGTTCATATTTTGGAAAATTAAAATTTTCATATGTATTCTCGAGCGTTTGTTAAATAGATATAAGTTAATCACATAAAATATATCTCATCCTTGAAACTATACACATCAATACCAATTGAAACAAGCGTAACGTTTTACTACTTGTTAAAGCCAAACACCTTATACAAAGCACCAAGCCACAGGCTGCAGAAAGAACAACAACAGTAATCATTTAATATATTTTTAATTGACTTAGCTTCTTTAAAATTTTAAAATCTCCCCTTTTAGCCAGAGATATCGATATCACGGCAGAGAAGACCATGGCGAAGAACATGGAGAAGAAGATGATGGATGTTATGGTTGGAATAAATTAATTTATATGGTGATAGTTTTAGTTTTTAATCTCAACTTTTAACCGATTATTAATTTATTTAGATTTGTCACGGTAAAATTATTTTTCCATGTGGCGTATCATGTGGAAGAATTTTTAGATAAAAGAGAGTGTACGTACACACATCATCAGAAACTAATTAATGTGTTTTGCTAACTATTGAGTAATAGTCCAAGTAGAAAACTCACAATCTCAATAACTCAAATATGTAAAAAAAACTTAAAATATTTACCTCTCTCAGAGTTAGCGATAAGAGTACAGCCATCCATGTGGTAGTGGGCGAACAGAGAGTAGGTGCATCATTCAAATTAGGCTTAAGTCATCAGCGGCCCCTTAAAATTGTCCGCATAATTCACTTAGACACCTTAACTAAGACTAGTACCTATTGAACACTTTTACCAATTCAAAAATTGTTCCTATTAGGAATTTTTTGATAATCAGCAAAATATATGAAGAGTGTGTGATACACTTGCGATGACATGGCAAAATGGCTAATTAAAAAATAACATGTGGCACTGGGCCCCAAAAATTATAAAAAAAATAATTTTGTTTAAAATTATTTCAAACACTTTTTATATCTAATTTTTTTAAAAAGAAAAAGAAAAAAATGAAAATGTTAACCTATTCTACCCAATCCCACCCCTACCCAACCCCCTTTCATCTTCATCTTCTTTCCAAAACACATTCTTTCTCAAATCACAAAACCTAATTCTTTTCAAATAACTTGAATATTAACTTTTTTAAAAATATATATATACATTTTCATAGTAAGAGTGAAGAAGAAAGAAAATTTTGCCGGCGGTTATTCATTTCTACGTCGATGACAAAATGAAATTGATAGCTCAAAAATTAATTCTTTCAAATTTTTGAATGTCATTTTTGATAAATTTAATGGGTTTATATATGAATTTGAGTAAAAATCTTTATTCAAAAATTGTGATAAACAAATATCGGCTAACTTTTTTTATACGTAAAAATCATTTATCTTCTTTCTTCTTCTTCATATTTGTTCCTTATTTTTATGAAATTTAAAATAAATCATACGAAAGTAAGCTTACTTTCTTTCAAATATGAATCTTCATAGTTGATTTTTATTTATCTTCATATTTGGAAGAAATAATATTCCTTTTTTATAAAAAAGAAAGAAAAACAATGTTGGAACTAAAATGAAGAAAGTTTTGCAAACTAAAGTATGAAGAAGATGATAGGTAGGGAGTGGGGTCCTTTTCTTTTTTGAAAAAAGTGTAAATGAAAGAAGAAAAATGTTTTTAAGTTAATTATAATGTCAAGTGTCAATAAAAGAAGAAAAAATGTAAAAAAAAATTAAAACAGACACTATTTTGAATCTTTTCACGCGCTTTAGGGAAGTGCAAAATACATTTTTTGCCATATTAGCGTTTTGTGTTTAATAGGTACATATTTTAAACAATTTAGGTGCTCAATAGATACAAGTCTAAGTTAAGGTATCTAAGTGAATTATGCGGACAACTTTAAGGGCAGTCGATGACTTAAGCCTTCAAATTATGAAGGGATTTGAGAAGATCACACAACAAAACAAGGGAAAAGGCTCAAATATGCCATCGAACTTTCAGAAAAGGCTCATTTATGCCATCCGTTAAAAGTTTGGCTCATCTATGCCATTACCGTTTAAGAAAAGGCTCATTCATGCCATTATTTTTTAACGGTGGTTTTGCAAAACCATTTTTTACACGTGGCCAATTATAATTCGGCCACGTCATTATTTTTTTTAGAATTTTTGATTTTTTATTATTAAAAAAATAATGACGTGGTCGAATTATAATTGGCCAGGTGTAAAAAATGATTTTACAAAAAATGTTTGTTCAAAATTTTGATTTTTTATTATAAAAAAAATAATGACATGACCGAATTATAATTGGCCACAAGTAAAAAATGGTTTTGCAAAATCACCGTTAAAAAATAATGGCATGAATGAGCCTTTTTCTTAAACAGTAATGACATAGATGAGCCAAACTTTTAACGGATGGCATAAATGAGCCTTTTTTAAAAGT
The DNA here is from genome assembly GCF_019186545.1 of Solanum stenotomum. NCBI lineage: Eukaryota > Viridiplantae > Streptophyta > Magnoliopsida > Solanales > Solanaceae > Solanum > Solanum stenotomum. The sequence continues at coordinate 4,224,590 of NC_064285.1, read as the reverse complement.
TCGATGGCATATTTGAGCCTTTTCCCACAAAACAATATCAGACAATGACAGTCATCCCTCCACCAATTAATGGATGGCACATATTGATTGCATCACCCATGAATTAAACTAAAACAACCAATTATAAAATACAGTAATCCAATTAAATTGTTGTTGAATTTCATAAAGAGCGTTATTAGAGATTTTTATAATTCGTTATTGAAATTCTACTTTGCAGTAATTATTGGAAATTTGGGGATTTTATAAAAGGGAAATTGCTAATTACTTAGATTTTAATCAATAATAAAGACGTACTAGATTATAGTTTTTAAATATCAAAATTTAAGCGAATAGTTTACTATCAATTATAATCATTCAAGTGTGTTAATCGTAAAATATGTAAGTCTTCTACAACCTCTCTGTCAAATTAAGAGAAGTGAAAATTTCATATATGACATATATGACATATATTAGACTAATATTTTCAAGTTATAGCAGTAGAATTAAACTTTCAAGTTGTAACAATAAAATATTTTAGGTTGTAACAATTTTTTTTTTAAAAAAAGCTTTTTTTAAATAATTGTAAAAAAAAAAAAATTGAAAAAAATAAAAAGATAAAAAAATAAAATAATTCGTTTCTGAAAAAAAAGGTAAAAAAACGGAAATAAGTGTGTTAATTAAATTTGAATTGATTGAAGATAATTACTAATTAGCATAAATTAAGGAAATTCAAACTAATTAAGAATATTTAGTTTCCTTATTTCACTCTAATTTGTTAAAATTAATTAAAAAATCTGATTTCATCCATTTTCTTTCACGTTTCTCTCTCTTCGATTTTTTTCCAGAAATCTTGTCACTCTCATTTAATTCATATTCGTTTTTATTCAATAATCTTTATTTTCTTAACGGCTTCTTATTAGTATTAATAAAACATAGTGGTAGATGGGATCCTTCAGGTTAGTGTTCTTTGCGATTTTTTATTTGTACCGTAATACAAATCAAACGTTCAAAAAAATTATGAACAATGATTCTAAAAAAAAAACATATTCAGATTTTGTTTGTGAATAATAGTTTTAATTATGGCATTTTTGGTATGAATATTCACTTTTGAAATTACATAAAATTTGTTTGAAATTGGTGTAGATTTTTGTTTGAACATTCATTTTTTGGATGTTTCTGGTTAAAAAATTACATAAAATTTATTTGAATTTGGTATATTGGTTATACCATGTTGGTACGATTTTAGAATTATATTTGAATGAATTTCGTATACTATTTGTCTAATAAATGACAATTAATAGTTACAAGTGGTATTATTTTGGTATTATAGTGGCATGATTCTGCTGTGAAAAAGTGACGACTTATGTAATGAAATAGGTATAATTTTGGCATGAAATAGGTATGAAAAATGTGCATAATAATTATATGAAATTTGTATACTGATTTCAGATTTTTTGTTGTGTATAATAATTTGAATTATGGCGTTTTTTTTTAAAATGTGTAATGTTATATTTTGGTATGAACATTGAATTTGTTCATTATTTGTCTGACGCATTTTTTTTTTTGGTTAAAAAAATAGATAATTTTTTCTTTGGAATTTGTATACTTATACTACCAAGCATGTATGACAATCGATAATGTTTTCGTATGATTTTTGGTTTGATTGGATTTTTTTTTGGCATTATATTGTAATGAATTTTAAGAATAATAATGTAATGAATTTGGTATACTGTTTATTAAAGAAATGAAAAGTAATATTTCTAAGTTGGAATTATTTTGGTATTCTAGTGGCATGATCCTGATATGAATAATTGATAACTTTTGGCATGAACTATGTAAGAAATGTGTGAATAAGAATTGTATGAAGTTTGTATACTGATATAACATATGTGTTTTTACTTTTGTATTCTGTAATAACACATGAAATTGTTTTAAAATAACATATGTATTTTAAGTTTTGTATGAATTTTGTAAGCATAAAAATGGTATGAAATTTGTATATTGATATAACATATGTATAAAAGTTATTTGTACTTTTGTATGATATAATACTGACACAATAATTTATGATGAAACAGAAAAATATGCAATTCAAAAAGTGTTGGAGCAGAAATTATTGTCGCATGGTTCAAAAAGAACTATACGGAGATCACAACTTGTAAATGGTTTGTTGATGTGAAATTCAAGAGGTCTAAGACTACGTGCAGTACATGTCGTCGGGAGGAACACAATAGGAAGGACATGTTCAAATTACCCTTCTGAAAAAAAGACATAATTTATTTTTATTTTTATTTGATTGTTTTATTGTGGAAAACTCATGTTTTGATTTATTTTGTCTTTTAAGTTAATGAATTATAATTTCAGAATATTTATTATGTGTGCTAGTTAATCATTTGTGTATTCAGTGTTTCTCAAATGTATACTCAAAAAATAGGTAATGTTTGTATGCGATTGATATTGACTGGAAAAATTAAGTCAAATCTTAGTATGAAATTGGTATACATTTGGTATCCAACTAAAGTCCCAGTGGTAAAATTGAAAAAAAAACATGTAATTGAGATTTCAACTAAAATAGGCAACGTAAAACTAGTTAATATTGTATCCAATTTGTATAAATTTAGTATTGAATTGATATCCCATTGGAAAATTGAAAAATCAACATGTGGTTGAGATTTCAATCAAATTAGACAACCTAAACAAGTTAATGTTGTATTCAATTGGTATCCAACAAATATCCCAATTGAAAATGAAAAAAAAAATGTAACTGATATTTCAATCAAATTAGACAATCTAAAACAAGTTAATATTTTATCCAATTTATATACACTTGGTATCCAACTTGAAATTTTAGAACAAAGACAAAATATAAAAATGTATAAAATTAGTATCCAACGGGTATAAATCCGGGAAGAATAAATCAGGTTGTAAAACAATGCATATTATATATTGTTGTCAGAAATTGTAGCAAAAGAAATATACATCACCCAAAAATCAAAACATGTAATTAAAAGTCTAAACTGCAATAATTAATACAAGTTCTATATTTTCCTCTCTCTTCAATTTATATTCCGTATTCAAGTGTGATTTTTTTTATCATATTTAAGCTAAAATTTAAGAAATCCTTATTAAAGATTTTATGATCTCATATTATCCATATATATCAACAAATTTCAGAATTAAATATACTTATTTCACCAACAAAACAATACTTTAGATATAGAAAAACACACCAAAAACAAGTTCAAAACTTACGTAAAACGATTTTTTTTCCTCAAGAAATCAAGTTTTAGATTAATTCAAAATAAAAAACGAAATCAAATTTTCAAAATATAGAATTCTTAATTCTAAAAAAAACAATTTTTTAAAAAAACAATATCAAAATTTAAAATAAAAAAAAAAACATCAAGAAAAGCTAAAAAAAAAATAGATTAAAGAGAGAGAAAATTACATTACTATATATAATAAGTGGGAATATCTACTACTTACCACATGACAAGTGTTCATTTGGGCCCATTTATTTATATATATATAATAAGCCACAATGCAAATATATGTAAAGTATTTAGTTACATTGTAACTATCTTGTTAGTTTTCAACCAAAAGCTAACAAGATTTTTAGTTACATATTTATTATTTAGTTAAATCTATATATAATAAGCCACAATGCAAATATATATAAAGTATTTAGTTACATTAACAAGATTTTTAGTTACATATCTATTACTATATATAATAAGTGGGAATATCTACTACTTACCACAGGACAAGTGTTCATTTGGGCCCATTTATTATTTATATGTTTTCAATTTTTAATATATGTTGTCTATCTTATTCTTTTTTTCAACCTTTTATTTTAAACTTCTTGAAATTTAATTACCTATTTATTACTCTCTCTATACACTTTTAATTGTTATGCTTTCCTTTTTAGAGTCAAACTATAACAATTTTAACTAATATTTTACAATGTGTTTTTTCATTATATTCATATGCAAAAAATTACAATTTATAGTACTTTTTGTATAGATTTTGCATATTAAATTTTTTTGTTTAGAATATCAAATTAATACAATCTAATTTAACTTTGAAAATTATTATATTACTACTATTAATAAGAGTGAATGTGAGGAGCTTCCCGTTTATGGGAATTAACAAAAAAATCCTTAGATGTTACTTTTGTAATTTCACATGAAAAATGTAATTCAATTGGTAAGTTAAAGGAGTAGTGCAGCTGCATTTCATTTTTTGTATCCATTGGACTAATTTGTCCACTTAAAACTACAAATAATTCACACAACTTTTTGAAAATATGGGCCCCACTTATTACTACTTAGTTGTATTGCTTTGGTGACTGATATCAACTATTCTCTGTCCAATAATACTTCTCCAGTATTGACTTTATACATTTTTTAAGAAATTATAGATAAAAGAGTAATATTACTATATCATTTTTTAAATATAATAAATATAATGTATTAAAAAATATAATTGAAAAATGACTATAATTAATGATAAGGGGTAAACTATCCATTGATTTCATAAAGTGGACAAGTATTGTAGGACATTCCAAAATAGTATAATAGACAATAATTATTGGACGGATGGAGTAGGATTAAGTTTTTCTTTCAGTACCTTTCTCACATTAATTAATATCTCTCAGCATTCAATTAGTGCTTTAGCAGAATTAATTAGAATACTTTTTACTTAATAATACGCACAATAAGCAATAAGAGGAAGCTTTCGTTGGTCTGTTCTTTTAAGGGTATGTTGCTAAACCATCAACACTGAAAGGTAGCTCTACTGATAATTGTGAAAAAAACCATATTAATGGATTAAAAATCAAAAAGAGGTAATTAAACAATTACCTCTAAAATATTATAAAGACATCTATAAAATTTGGTTGAAGCTCAAAATCTATTAGTGCCATATAAATTAGGATAGAGGAAATAACATATATTATTTGAAATAACATGAAACGTACTACAAATCACACAATAATTAGCAACTTCAAAATTTAAAGGACATACAAAAAATTTGATCAACTCTCAAAGTTCTACTAATGTCACATAGTTTGGGATAGAAAAAGTAATATATACGTAAAATGTACTATAACTCATAATAATTAAATAGCTTCAAAATCTAAAAGACATACAAAATTTGCTTGACTTTCGAAATTCTATCAATGACACATAAATTGGGACAAAGAGAATATTGAAAATTACATATAAAGAATAATTAACCACAATAATCAACAACTTAAAATTTAAAGAACATACAAAAAAATTGTTTGACCGTTAAAATTTTATTAATGTCACATAATTAAAATAAAAAATAAAAATATATGTTGGGCCCGTGCTAGCACGGGCTACTGTAACTAGTGTTAAAATATACAGTGATAATTTTTTTTTTTAAAAAAAATTAAAGGCCCCAATAGTCATTAATAAATAAAAGTTATTTGAATAAGTTAAAAAATCCCTTAAAAGGTGTAATAGATAATTACAAATTGATTCTCTCTTATTTATATTATTTCTCTCACCTATTAATTATATAAAAGGAACTGCAATCAATATAATTAAATAATTAATAATATAAAAATATAAAAAAATTAATCATTTAATAAAGTAAATTTTAATTGATTTTTAAATAAAGTTAAATTTAATTGATATGTTATAACCCGTAATTAAACTGTTATAAGTAAGAATTTTTTAAGAATAGGTTTAAAACTCGTAATATTGTCTCTTAAATGTGTATATGGTGTGATTTCCTTAAGAGAATAACACCTTAAATTTTTGCTGGCACTTGAGTGTCGAATTAATTTGTTCATTCATTAAAATCTTTAAGTTAGCTATTCTCTTTCTCGAGCTCAAGCTATTAGATGGAGGTTGATAACTCCAAAATCTAGTTAATGATGTTTTTTTCCCTAATTTTAACCTCTTTTGTCAAGCAAGTCATATACGAGCGAGTTCTTAATATTTGCAAATCATTAAAAAAATATTATTTACGAAAGAATCTTAATACACAATAATCACGTCTAAGAGCCTACTCCACCAATCTTAAATTATCTGTCATAAAATACTTATCTTAAATTATTTATCGTTTTAAAAGTTTAAAAGGTTAATTTTTTTCTCTTCATTGTATCCTCAGTAGTAATTGTTCTTAACACTACAACACCTCAATTATGGGGTGATTATAACAATAAAGGGTAAAATGGTTAAAACCTTCTCCTAAGTAAAAAGTTATGCCCTCGGTGTCAAAGTACTTGTCATTCTTTTAAAATTATATGTCTGAAAATCCTTGCTATTACATAAATACAAGACAAAATTAATTATTTTTTCTCATTTATCCTTTTTTTTTTTTGATGACAAGGGAAACCCGCAGTCGCTATCCTTTGGGTGCAGACAAGGTAAAACCCCCGCTCCTATGCAATAGCTCCCAAACCACACAGGAGAGATAACCCGCACTAAGCAAGCCTGGTGCGACGAGCTCGACCCATAAGGCAAACCCTTTGCTTTCACAAACAGGGGTTTCGAACTTGAGACCTCCAACATGGAAGTCCCAATTATTACACTTAATTAGAGTAATTTTTGAATATAAAGAGATTAAATCTTAAGACATAAATAAAAATAAAATAGCCAAGTATACCTTCTAATTATTGTTTTCTAAAAAAAGGGTATAAGTAAAAAAAAACATAACATATACTTTGAGACAAAGCGAGCAATAAAATTTACTCATTTTCAATTCTCTATTATTGACATTAATAATAGTACTTCTTCCATTTCTTTACTTGTTCATAGAGTATTTAACTTGGCACCCGATAATAAATAAAAAAATAATTTCACCATATCACCCAAAGAATTAATAAATTTAGTATTTTAAGAAATGCATTAATATTGAAGAAATGATCATAAGTATTAAGAATAAAGATAAATCAGAAATTATGTGATAAATTATCTGTTGATTTTCTAAATTAGTCAAATAAAAATAAACATCTTTTTTCCTCTTTTTAGTATAGTAGACACGTATAGATGAACGTACGGAGAACCTTTCACCAAGGGCAAAATTGTCATTCGCCATTTAATGGCTGTCATTAGGGGTGTACATAGGTCGGTTTGGTTTGATTTTTCATTAAAAAAAAAAACCTAAACCAATTATGTCGGTTTATTAAATCTAAAAACCAAATCAAACCACATAAAGTCGGTTTTTTCGGTTTTGGCTTTAGTCGGTTTTTTCGATTTTTCTTTTATTTTTCTGTTTTTTCAGTTTTTTACAACTATACAGTGTTTGAAAAAGAGATCAATTATATTTTTCCTTACCTGTGTGATAAACTAAACTTAAAAAATGTTAAATGAATAGAAATTTTTGAAAGGACGGTAAAATTCACATGAGTACAAAATATATTTTTTGAAATATCAACGCTCATTATGTTAAATTAATAAGATTAAAGGCTACATGCAAACTGAATACAAAATAAAATATCTACAAAGTAAATTGTTAACTTTGAATTTGAAAAACTATAACAATATAATTGTAACTTCGGATCTAAATACAAAATAAAATATTTACAAATTTTACAAGCCCAAATTTGAAATAAAATATATAAACATTGAAAATTATAAAAACTAACTAAAAATATATTAACAAAGTAGATTATAAATAATATTTTTTATCTATAAATAAAAGAAAATTATATATATATATGTACAAAATTTTCCAAGCCCAAATTGAAATAAAATATATAAACATTGGAAATTATAAACTAACTAAAAATATATTAACAAAGTAGATAATAAATTATATTTTTTATCTATGAATAAAATAAAATTATATATATATTATGTTGGTTTGGTTTGGGTTCGGTTTGACTTTTTTCTTTTAATATCAAACCAAATCAAGAGTGATCGTTTTTTTTTTCCAACCACCAAACCAAACCACAATTTTTTTTTTTTTTTTTTTGGTTTAATTTGATTCGTTGATTTGATTTGACTTTACGATTTGACTTGTACACCCCTAGCTGCCATGATTTAACTCTTTCCTCTATGGATAACATAAACAAAAGTCAACAGACAAAAATTCTTTTACCTTAAAAAAGGAAAACCACTAAAACATATTTTATCTTTTTGTATATCTTTGCCAAATTAATGCAAAATGTTTGATGATAATGAATACGCCGATAGGATAATTAATTTATCTAATCATCCACTACACTTATTTTCTTGTGTGCTATAAGAACGAAACCACATAATTACGTAATCATATACTATTTTCTCTGACTTTTTTTAATTGTCATAGTTTTTTTTTTAAGAGTTAAACGATATGAATTTTGACTAATATTTTAAGATGTATTTTTTCATCATATTGATGATATGAAAAAATGTTGTAATCTATAATATTTTTTGTATAGTTTTTGAATATCTAAAATTTTATTTTAAAATATCAAATTAATGTAATCTAATTTAGCTTTGAAAATTAGTCAAATTGACTCTTGAAAATCGCAATATGAAAACTAAAAAGGAACGGAGAAGAGGAGTATTAATTAGTATTTGTTTCAAAGTAATATCGTTTATTAATGTTTTATCAACTTCCATGCATATATATATATTTGGTTGATAGCTAAAATAACCTCTTTCCAAAAAACAGAAAAAAAAAACTGGATTTTTCTTACCTTAATCCATCAAAACAAAAGGAAGAAACTATTGAAATTACATTCTTTAAATTTCTTCTTTTTTTGTTTCCAAAATTTATCCTATAAATTTTATTTTGTTTTGTCTATTTTCATCTTCTTGAAAATCAAAATTTCAAGAAAAACGTGATGGGCGTTTAATTTCTTGTTTTTGATTTTGATTTTCCATTCTTTTTTCTAAGATTGATAAATCAAAATCAAAGACGTGTTACCATAATAACAATACTTTTTCAGGATTTCGTTCATCAAGTTCTTGTTTGATCTGTTGTTGTTACAACCCCACAATATTCATCTTTTTTGGCATTTGTTTTGCCAAGAATTCTATATTTTCGTCGTATTGTATTAATTTTTTATCTTAAATCATCATAAAGTTTCAATCTTTAGCACATTTTAGGCCAAGATTCATCAAGTTCTTGTTTGATCTGTCGTTGTTAGAACACCACAATATTCGTCTTTTTTGGCATTTGTTTTGCCAAGAACTCTTGTCTTTTCATCATTTTGAGCTAAAATCTACGTAAAGTTTCAATCTTTTTCTCATTTTTGTCCAAGATTTCCAAAAGGGTGTTCACCAAAATCATCAATGGCACCACCCTTTACCTGGTGGGGTGGTAAAGAGACCCAAAGGGGTACTCCTGTAGTAGTAAAAATGGAGAATCCAAATAACTGGTCTATGGTTGAGCTAGAAACTCCATCAGAGGATGATAGTTTCTTGTTAACAAAAGGTGAAAAGGTGAAAAACAAGAATGCAAAACAACTAACATGGGTTCTTCTTCTCAAAGCACATAAAGCAGCAGGTTGTTTAACTTCTATTGCCTCTGCATTGTTCAGTTTTGGTTCCGTTATCCGTCGTCGTGTAGCCACTGGAAAAACAGATTCTTCCACAAGCAATAGTTGGTTCTATTCTTGTATAAAGGTGTTCGTTTGGTTTTCTTTAATCTTATTAGGTTTTGAAATAGCTGCATATTATAAAGGTTGGCACTTTAATACTCATGATCTTCATATTCAGCATTTGTATACATTGGCAAATCCATTAGCTGTGAAGGGTGTTTTTGATTTGCTTTATTCCATATGGGTTGTGGTTAGGGTGGAGTATTTTGCTCCCATTCTTCGATCATTGGCAAATGTGTGTATTGTACTCTTTTTTATCCAGAGTTTGGATAGATTGATCTTGTGTTTGGGTTGTTTATGGATCCGTATATGGAAGATTAAGCCGGTTTTGAAAGATGGTCCGGTGGATCTTGAAGATGGCGATGGTGGTTACTATCCTATGGTTCTTGTTCAAATCCCCATGTGTAATGAAAAAGAGGTAATTTGTTTTGTTCTTTAAAGATACTATAGTCTTTTTCGTCTATTTACCTTTTCAAGGAAGAGGTAAGGTTTGCGTACACGCTACCCTCCATTTGTTGTTGTTGTTGTATTCTTTAAGAATTTCTTGATTTTCTGAATGTTGTCAATTTATTGAGTAGTGGAATGAAAGGGGTCTAAATGGAGTGAAATGGATATTGAGGATTCATGTGGCGAACCTTAACATAGTATGGATTGGAGCGTAGTTGTTGTTTCGTTGTGTTAAGTCTTGTTTTATATGTTTATTGGTGGTTGTTTATTGTTGTTCTGAAAATTGAGTGTTGGTTGGCAATTGGTATCAGGTTTATCAGCAAGCTATTGCAGCTATGTCTAGTTTGGAGTGGCCTAAATCGAAATTGTTGATTCAAATTCTTGATGATTCTGACGATTCCACGACTCAGATGTTGATCAAAGAGGAGGTACATAAATGGCAGAAGGATGGTGTAAACATTGTATATCGTCATAGGGTGATTCGAGAGGGTTACAAAGCTGGCAATCTTAAGTCAGCCATGAATTGCAGCTATGTCAAAGACTATGAATTTGTCGCCATTTTCGATGCTGATTTTCAACCATCACCTGATTTTCTTAAGAGAACTGTTCCTTACTTCAAGGTATTCAACACCCTCCACCCTTGATCATCCCCTTGTCATAATCTTCGTTTCTTGTATATGGTTCGCGTATAGAATATGATCATGTAGTTTGTTTTATTAATTATCGCCTTTCGATTTTGAACTGTAGGATAATGAGGATATAGGGTTGGTTCAAGCAAGATGGTCCTTTGTAAACAAGGAAGAAAATCTTCTAACAAGACTGCAGCACATTAATTTAGCCTTTCATTTTGAAGTCGAACAGCAGGTGAACGGTATCTTTCTGAATTTCTTTGGATTTAACGGGACTGCTGGAGTATGGAGGATTAAGGCATTGGAAGGTTCTGGTGGTTGGTTGGAGAGAACAACAGTTGAGGATATGGACATTGCTGTTAGAGCACATCTCCACGGATGGAAATTCATCTTTCTTAATGATGTCGAGGTACTTTTGCTCACTCGTTGCTAACTTCTTACAAGTAAATGTTTCTTTAGAATGTAAAAGACTTTCTTGGATCGATCATTTTCAGTGCCAGTGTGAGGTACCAGAATCATACGAAGCGTATAGGAAGCAGCAACATAGATGGCATTCAGGGCCAATGCAGTTGTTCCGTCTTTGTTTTCCTGCCATCGTTGAATCAAATGTATATAGCTCAATTCACTTATAGAATATCCATCTATGATCTATCTATGTATGATAATTCGCGTATTGTCTGACATATTATGCTTTTGAATTTGGTTAATGCAGATAAGCATTTGGAAGAAAGGCAACTTGATATTTCTTTTCTTCCTTCTAAGGAAACTGATACTTCCATTTTACTCTTTCACTTTGTTCTGTATAATCCTCCCTATGACCATGTTCGTTCCCGAGGCTACACTCCCTACGTGGGTTGTCTCTTACATCCCCGCCACAATGTCATTTCTCAATATACTTCCGTCCCCTAAATCCTTCCCTTTCATCGTACCATATCTCTTATTCGAGAACACAATGTCTGTGACAAAGTTCAATGCCATGATCTCAGGCCTCTTCCAACTTGGAAGTTCTTATGAATGGATCGTAACCAAGAAATCAGGACGTTCATCCGAGGGTGATCTTTCCTTATTGGTCGATGAAAAACCAAAACATCAAAGAGGTACTTCAGAGCCTAATTTAGGAGACTTGAAGGAGGAAATTAAGCAAAAAGCACGAAAGTCTTCGCGGAAGAAAAAGCACAACAGAATCTATACAAAAGAATTGGCTTTAGCTTTCTTGTTATTGACAGCTGCAGTTAGGAGCCTACTGTCAGCTCAAGGGATCCACTTTTACTTCTTGCTGTTTCAAGGGATATCATTCCTTCTCGTGGGGCTAGACTTGATCGGTGAACAGGTTGACTAGTCGAAGAATATCAATAGGCTTCATGGGGATATACTATCTCAGCTCTACTGTCAAATCAAAGACAGGATAATGCTGAGCCTGGCATTAGCGCGATATGTAAATTTTGAAAAACTGGGGAAACTCTGGAGAGATGATGGCTCTATTGCCTCTCCTCCGAACGTTAAGCCTCTCCCAAACACCAAGATCATCAAGATGTGTTGGAACAAATAGTAGAAAAACGCGTAACAATATATATATATATATATTTGAATACAGAAAACCATCAAGAATGATGATAATATTCCCCATTTATGTCCTGTTTTACATTTGGATTCTTTTGTTCTTTTTAGTACATTGTTTTGTAAGTTGTAGAAAGTTAAAACACCATAGCAGCATACATCTTTTTTCTCCTACACAACAATAGTAATTGTAGCAAAAACTTATATGTCTTGTAAATAAAGGATTGTTGTACATTTTCACAGAAAACTGTCTTTGTGTATCTATCATGTACCAAAAGAGCCAATTCTGTTTCTTGATAACATGTCATGAACCACACTTGCTGCCTTAACTTGACACATCTGTTATTCATGTAAGCAGTATAATTCCGGTATGCAACTTCTTAGCTTTTCTATCGATATAAGTCATGAGAGATACTCACCTATTATAGAAACGTCAGTAAAACATGTCGAATTTAGGTTCCCCAAAGAGAACATGAGTACGATTTTCTTGTCACTCCAATGATCATTATTTTTTTAATTTATAGAAAGGATTTTTTCCTTTAATAAGTCTTAAACAATATGAATCTGAATTAACAAGACCTCAAAGCCGATACTAAATATGAGTATTCTGATATAGTTATTTATTGTCACTGCCTCCCTGGATAGGGTAATTTGCACTCTTCCTACCTTCTTAGATGTGTTAGCAGTTTCTCAGGCTCCCTCTCCGAAATGAGAAACTAAAAGTATCTCTTCCAAGGGTATATCAACAACAATAACTACTCTCGACGACTCATTTTAATCGAATAAAAAGTTATTTTCGATTAAACCCATTATCTTAAATTTTGAATCGAACGCTTAGAATTCGAAGATTATTTAAATAGTGGCATTTATTTAAAGTATATATATATATATATATATGTAACTACTTTGGCTGCTGAGCATGAGAACCGTTATGTATGTGCCTATTTATGTTCTTTTTTTGGCTTTTCTTTGTGTCTAAACAATAAATAAACTGGTCAATTATGAATGTATTTTTAGAATATTATTTTTATAAGCAATCTCTAAATTTAACCTTCAAATAATAGAAATGTACACTTTTTGATTTCTTTGCTTATGAATATTTTACAAATTATTATGATTTTTTTTGTTCCACTACTTAAATTAATATTAGTATGTTAAGTCTGTATTGTTACTCCATATTAGACTTTATATTATCCAAATATAGTTATTTTTCTAGATAAGATACAACAAATCACACTTTTTAATTAATTAATGTTAAATGTGTTGAGTCATATATCACAAGGTCTAAAATAAAAAAATTATCAAAATAATTGAACGATCAAAAATGTATTTCCATATTAATTAATTTTAGTTAGGGATATCAGATGGGAGGGTTGGACTAAATTTATACGGATCAAAATGTGACCCACGAAAAGTTATTTGTGTTGAAATGAGTCCAGAAGTGGGTCATAATCCAACTCGTTTAATTCTAACCCTTCCACCCTAGCTTTTTGCTTCTTGATGACTCAAACCCAAAACCTTAGAATTGAAGGTAAGGGATGCTTACCATCTGAAAAACCCCTTTTCTAAATATTAATTTCTTGTTTCTTTTTTTATAAGCTTTTAAGTACCTATTTTTTGTAAAATGGATCACCATTTTGATTAGAACACATAGCCAAATGGATTAATTAATTTAATTGCTCTCTAAGGATTAAAAAAGACACACCAAACTAACAAAAACATATGTAAACATACTAGCTAGCCTAATTAACGCCCTAACCTCAAAAGCACAAAACAAGGAAAAAACCCCACCAATTATTTTCCCTTAATTGTGCTCTTCGTGTATTATAAGTTTGTTTAATTTACAAACCAACATATTCACATTTTATATTTATATATATTTTAACTAATTAATCAATCACGGAAATATTATTAACTAATTAAAAATACTCTATTTTTGCTTGATAAACCAAGTCATGCATTTATCTCAGTGTTAATTTGTCATTGTTTCTCCTAACTTCTTCTTAGGTCACACGTTTGATCTACTCCTTCTCTTGATGTAGACATCAAGAAGAAAAAAAGGTATATAACTAACGTCGAAGTTAGGGGAGCAAGAGGTTCATTTGGATCAGTATTGATGTCAGAATTTCCACTAAGGAGGTTTAAAATATAAGGAAGTAATTAAATTAACACACCAAGAAATTAAAGGGGATTCAGTATCCAAAGAGTATCTACTATATATACATAAAAAAATAATTTTAAAAATATATAAATAATGTAATTTTCTGTCGAATAGGGTTCAAACGAACCCCTTAGTGAAATTTTGATTTTGTCGATGTCTATTATATATATATACTAAGGGCTCGTTTGGTTTGGGAACAAGTTATCACAGGATTGTTATCCCACCTTCAATGTGAGATAAAATTAACACTACAATTCCAGGATAACTAATCCTGAAATAAGTTATCCCGTGATTTTATCCCAACCTTCATGAAATAAACTTATTCTATAATTAATCTCGAGATTAGTTATCCCTCATCCCTCGTGCCAAATGAGCCTAAGTGTTTGGTTAATCTTTTCCCCCTATTTTCATCATCTTTTTCTGTTAGTAGTTTTAGAGTACCTAACGTTTTTGTAATTTACTCACTTTTTGCCCTTCACGTTTTATGTACTTCTACCAAATGAAATATTTGCGGCGTTTGCCGTTAAAAAGCATAAAGTATATTATTTATGAAGAATCCCTATATATATAAATTCATAACTTATATTATTCATTTCTTCATCAACATATATTAAAAATTATCCCCATAAATTTCATTTTGTTTATTCAAAAACATGAGTCATGTTAATCGCAAGGACAAAGTTCAATTCAAAGGAGTTAGTAATAAGGTGACACAAACAAAATTAGTGTGTGATCATCATATCCAATTTTCATCCAAAAACACAAAAGCTTTAGATTTTCATGGCATGAAAGTTCCTCCACCACCATGTTTTTACGAGCGTCCGCCGCTGTTGAGGAGTTCATCATCAAGAAGAAGGGGTTTCATCATCAAGAAACAAGATGATGATCCATTTTATATAGCATATAAAGAGTGTACAAAGACTAGTAGTACTTCAAGAAAAGGCAAGTTTTTTGGTGGTTTAAGCAAGGATGATTTTTTTATTGGGATGAAGAAGAAGAAGAAGGATTATATGTCTAGTGTTTTCTCATGTAAACATTCATGTAGTGTGAGAGAAGATAGTGTTGTTATGATCAACTTATCACATATTCCTATGTCAAAATCAATAAGGGAGAAAAGAGGAATTCAGAGTCCTCAAATGATGGCGTGATATACTATAAGAGCTTTCTATAACAGTTATTATAACAATTTGTTTTCATTGAAACAATCAAAAAGTATTTGGACAAACGACGTCGTTATACAAAAGGTTGGAGTGTACTTGTCTAATTTTGTCCCCTCTCTATGTACTATGCAAATTGTCTTACATTTTGTTCTAAATGAAGAGAATGACCTTCCTCTTTTTTAATTGAGTACTTATATTTTGCATCATATCTTAGTATAGTAATATTATAGTATTGTTGATTGAGAAGAGAAAATAATGGAAATTGTCCCTTATTTTATTGATAACAAAAATTGCTGGCCATTCTTTAATAATAATAATAACACTTTTAATTTTTTTATTTTTGTAATTTATGGACTTTTTAATTTGTGATCTACATATCCCTTTAGAATAAACTGAAAATGTTAGATCATGACCTATAATTTTGCAAGTTATTGCAAATCTTAGACGATAATTTAATATTTTATCTAAAATTGAATAATACAAGAGCAAATATCAAACATATGAGTCTAACGTTATTCGGAAGGATAATTTTTCAAAAATTATATTTAGCAATAAAATTTATCCATAGTTCAATCCAATTATTAGTTGTGTAAATTATTGTAAAATGATGTTCCCTCCATTTCCCATTTATTGTCTTGTATACTAAAATTAGTAGTTTTCCAAATGTTTGTCAATTTAAGAGATCAACAAGAAAATATTTTTTTTATTCAATGTTGTCCTAAACATTAATTATTTTAGACTTAAATTAAGAGGAACATAAATAAATTTAAAAAATAATAATAAGGAAAAAAAATTGGGGGTAAAGGAAATATAGGAGGGAATTACAATATGAGGAATTGATTAATCCTAACCAACTAGATGAGAGTTCAGATAGCCAACAAATTGGATTACTAAAGTTCTTCGAAATATATTAGTCAAATTATACTTCTAATTAAATTTTCTTAAGAATCGTGTAAAATCATATCCTAATAACTAAATAGGAACGGAGGGAAAACGTATTAGATCCATCTCAAATAATTCTAAGATGCAATTCCCAAACATAATGGATCACATAATAAGGTCAACTTTGTATTTTTAATTAGACAAAAAGCATAATTTATTTAAATGAACTTCTTTTCCAGGAGGTGTGGAAAAAAAGTCTATGGGAAAAATTAATAAATTTATAAGATTAGCATGTACCAATACATGCCACTTGCTCATGTAATTAAACTCGTTTAGTATATATAAGAAAAATTTAATCACATTTATCAATTGTTTAAATTATTGCAAAATGATCTTTATTACATTCATCTCAAGAATTCTCACATGTAAGTTCCTAACATAATGGATCAGTCAGTAATCAGGTCAACTTTATATTTTTATTTAGGTACTAACCAGAAAGCACAATAAAGGCTCATTTAATTTGTGTTATCCGTTAAAAGTTTAGCTTATCTATGTCATTTTTGATTGAGAAAAGACTCACTAATGCCATTATTTGTTAACTGAAATGTCATAAATGAGCCAAACTTTAATGGATGGCATAGATGAACCTTTTGTCAAAGTTCAATGACATATTTGAGCCTTTTTTCTTTTAAAAAAAAATGTAATTAATGACGTGGCTGAATCATAATTGACCAAGTATAAAAAATGGTTTTGCAAAATCAGAACTATTAAATTTGACTCGACTGTAAATTTACAAATGCTCATAAAATAGAAACAATAGTAACAAACATGAAAAGAACGACACAAGTGTAACACAGAGAATTAAGAGGAATAAAGTTCTTTAGGTTTTGGCATTTTGTATAATGTGAAGTTGTGAACTCAAAGTCACTGTGAAATATGAATTGAAGGATAAATGACAAAGACAATATTTATGTATAGGTAAAAGTAGTAAATTACTGTAGTCTTAATGGGTTATCTGTTTACTAATAACCCAATATTAAAAATCAATACCGAATCAATAACTCAATTTTTTTATAAAACCATGAACTCAATAACCCAATAACAATAAATTAATAACACATTTTTTCAGTTCAATTTATCGATTGATTCGATTTTTCCATACTCGTAATCCAATGTACATTAATTGGCCATATTTTGAAGTAGAAGACAGGTGATAGACTGATAGTTGGAACCAATTTAAGTTCTCAAATTGATGGCTCAACTGACTATGTAAGACTTCATTGGACTCACAACGATTCGATACTATTTACGTTTACTTTTGCTTGTTGACTATATACTAAAAATAGATAATTCACATTTATTTATCCAATTTGAGTTCCTCCTGTTACTTTTATTTGTTCACTATATTAAAAATAAATGTACATATTTAGCGGTTCAATTTGAAAAAAATTAGAGAAAATTCTTCATTTTATACCTATTTTACCCTTCGAGTACTCCCAATCCATCTATATTTACTTGTTCAAAGCCAAATAAATCAAAATTGCCTTCTTATTTAGTGTCCATGGATTAAGTCCACCAACGTCACCGTCCTTGTATTCTAACTTAGCTACTACACTAACCATATTAATAAATTGTGTGGGCCAGATTTTTTAAATCGATTTATTTTTGAAAAATAACAATTTATGTTTACGTAATCAATTTTAAAAAATAATATTTTTGTCGATATTAGAGAAGAATTATTCATGTTTGGCGAAACTTTCATAAAGTATTCATGGAGAAAATATATTTTTTCAGATTTTGCTGCTATTGACAAACACTTTTTCCTAAAAAAAAGTTTGATATTAGAGCAATAATTTTGTGTTTGGCGAATCTTTTAAAAAGTGCTTCCGGAGAAAAGTTATTTTTTTTTTAGCTTTTGCTAGTATTCACAAATAATTTTTGTTCTTAAAAATATTTGATCAAACATATCAACTCTCTAAAATAAGTATTTTCTTATAAGCAATTTTAGCTTTCCGTAATCAAACAGATTATAGGTTGTATATATATTCTACCATTCGTGTAATGAATTTTATACCATCATGCATGTGACCTTTAGTTTATTTATTCTAGCAAATAATTTATCCTATTGATAAATAAAATTATAAATTTATATATTTTTTAATTTTTTTAATCCATAAATAGTATATTATTTATTTCAATGACATGATTACATGATAGTATAAAAAAAACTTAAAATAACAATATTTATATAAGGGATAAGGCTAAATTATTCCAAGACTATGACCGAAATCTAAAAAACACACCTTAACTAAACTGACTTATGTACCATCCAACATCTCTCACGTGCCTCAACGTGGAGTCACAGAGTATGCCACGTAAGCCAAAAGGTTGATAAAATTACACAAAAAAATAAGTTCAGGAGGTAATAGACCTTAGTTTAGTTAAAATGTGTCTCTGAAATTTCGATCATAGTTTAAGGCATACTTGTGCCTTTTATCTCTATATATAACTTACTTAAACTCACTTCAAACAACCCCTCACATCACAACAAACAAATTTAAACAATCTCATGATTCATCCTTCTAAGTTTCCTCTTCATAACCATCTCTTCCAATTATTCCAAATAATTGAATTTTCCACAAATTTCTCCTTCTTCATACATATATAATATCTAAATTGAATTCCAATTTCCACACACACATACAAAAGGTAAAAAATGAAGAGCAAAGTGAGTAACATGAACAAATTCCTTAGAATTCTTGCATTACCATGGAAGGTTTTAACAAAAGCAAGAGATTGTTACGTGAACAACATGATAAATTTCGCGGTGGTGAATCCTCAAACATTGCCAAGGATTTATAGTACAAGTCATGTTAGCAACTATGAGAGTGAAGATTATAAAGAGTTAGTTAGAGTAGCATCATGTAGAAGAAGCATGAGGGATATTAATTTGGACTTGAATTTTGTGATGCAACAACAACAAATAAGGCAACAAATGTCATCAAGGAAATTAGTGATGAAAAGGAGTTGTAGTGTGGGAATGGCAAGAATTGATGAATAGAATCCTAATTGTGTTTTAGGAGAAGATGTTATGGTGAATTTGAAGTGTGTGCGGGGAGTAGAGGTGAATTCAAGATTTAAACATGATGGATTTAACTTTTAAGGTTGTTTTTGTACTGAACTTATAATTGTAGTTTTAAATAATAAATTAAAGTCGGTAATATTCAATATTTATATTTGTCTAACGATAATATTTCCAAAGCTTCATTAGTATAAATTTGTGGACATAGACGGGTGACAAATGATCCCGCAAAATATAATTGCATCCGGAAGTCATTAGTCTGTTTTTTTTGGGTAAGTTTGATTTGTTAACTTTTGTCTCTATTTGACCCAATCACATAAGCAGTAGATCATTGGACCTGACAGTTGCCCGCTCTTTGATCAATGAACTAGAATCCTTCAAAATTTGTCATTCCTAAAGTAGTTTACTGAAGAGGTAAAAGTTAATTTATTAATAATGAATAGGGTATTTATACAAGAGGGTGGATCCATAAGGATCAGGAAGGAAATCAATACAATCAATCTAAGATATAAGTGAGGATCTTTACTGTTATGAATAAACTAAAACTATTGAAACTAAATCTGTAAATAAGGAATATAAATAATATACAATCACTCTAAGATATATCTCTAATATACCCCTGCAAGATGGTAGGTCGATCAGAGATGCCAATCTTGGAACATAACAGCTCAAAAGATCCGCTTGGTACTTTGAGGAAACACGAGAAACCCGAAGAATACCTTGCTGGACTGATTTACGGACAAAATGATAATCAAGTTCAATGTGCTTCATGCGAGAGTGAAACACAGGGTTAGCACAAACGTATGTAGCACCAAGATTATCGCAGTAGATGACCGGTGTCTTAGCGGGAATAATAGACAACTCCTTGAGAAGATGACGCACCAAACAAAGTTTAGCAGTGGTAGAGGCGATGGCCCTGTATTCTGCCTCCATCAAAAAACGAGCCACAACTCATTGTTTCTTAGAACTCCATGAGACTGGATGACTGTCAAGAAACACAACATATGTTGTAGTAGACGACTGATCATCGCGATCACCAGCCCAATCAGAGTCAGAGTAGGCATGAAGTAAAAGAGGAGATTCTTTCCGAAGAAATAGACCACGGTCTAATGTCCCAGCTAGTTAGCACAAGACACATTTTTGCCATGGTCGAATGGGTTGTCGTGGAACAACTTGTAAACTGAGACAACTTGTTTACTATAAAAGCAACATCTAGATGAGTAAACATCAAATACTGCAAGCTTCCAACTACATTCCGGTACTGCGTTGGATCTTCAAGAGGAGAACCATCTTTAGAACCTGGACATGAACCACAAGCGATAGGTGTCCTCACTGGTTTTGCATCTGCCATGTTGGTTCTGTCAAGTATATCATATCCCACAAAGTGCAACATACATAAGTCAAACGATAATACAATCACATGCATATATCGAACATATACAATATCATCAACATTTACGAACAACGAACAACTTCACATGTCTTAAATACACAATTATGACAAGTCATTGGTCCTCTCATGGAACCCAAACCCAAACAGTTAGCATACCGGAACGTGGTGCCCGATCCAATGATTATGCCGGAACGTGGCAACCGATCCCATAATTATGCAGGAATGTGGCAACCAATCCAAGTTAGTTATGCTGGAACGTGGCAACCGATCCATCCAAGAGGGACATGCGAGACAAGTATCCCTAATTGTTCGTCGATTCAGGTACTACTTCATTATTTTCCTAGCCTCTTTTTCCTAGGTTTGTCACTTGGGGACGAGTCATGGGTAAATTGGTATCTATTGTAACGACCGAGTTTCGCCGTTATAGATAAGCCAACGGGGGAAAATTTGAGGCCAAAAAACTTTTTCGTAGTATTTAGATTTTTCCAACCTAGTCCAGATTTGAACAAAATCAGAGTCTTTAAGGTGTAGGGAAATCTAGTAACAATCGGGTGATTTATTTATAATTCTGGTTACATGAGTGGTTGTTGACACCCAATTTTGACCGACCTTTAACCCTTTTTGGGAATGCTATCCGATTAAATACGCATTTTAAAATATATTTTTAAGTTCTAAAATTTTAGTTGATTTTGTCTAAAAAATGGTACATTTTAGTACGCGTGCTTTATAAAATTATCGTAAATATTGTTAAAATATTTTTAATTATTAGTAAAGCTAAAAGTTTTTATTTTATTTAAATGTTTTAAAATTTAAGTGATTTTAATTATATAAAAAAATATTATGATATGTGTAGTATTTAAAAATTTCCTCAAAATCATTTAACTTGTAGCCTATTTTATTTTAATTCCTTTCAATTCTAGCCTATTCGATTTAAATTTTATTTCAATTATAGCCATCATTTCATTTCAATTCTAGCTAATGTTATTACAAATTTAGCCATTCCAATTCTCAATCTAATTTTCAGAATTTTAATTCCATTTAATCCTAACCGTCCATCTTTTAAATTAAATCCTATCCGCTCATCTAAATTGATCCAATGGCCCAGATTTATTAAGCCCTCCATTCCTATTTTAATCTAAAGACCCCAACCCTAAAACAATTTTTTTTCACTCTCTTATTCCTCTCCAACACAGATCAGCCGCCTCTCCTCTCAACTCCTCCGGCGATGGCAAGTTTCTGACGAGAACCAGAGGAGAGGGAGGTCGATCTCCTCTCCTCTCCGCCCTCTCCTCCTATCCTCTCCGCCTCTCTTCCTCTCTCCTCTTCTCCCTCGCTCCGTCTCTTTTTCTCCGGGCAGCAGCAACCGGAAACAGCAGCCGCGACCAGCAACGCCAGCGAGAGCAATAGCTGCGACCAGCAGCAATTTCGGTGAGAACCAGTGCTCCGACCAGCATGCAGCAACCGCCAGCAGCCAGCTAGAGCTGGACTGCATCCTGCGAGACAGCAGCTCCAGCTGGCGAGAGCAGCAACCAGGCAGCAGCTCCGGCGAGCCCTGCTCCTTTATTTTCTCCTATTTTCGGCCAACAACTCCAGCAGATGAGCAGCGTAAGATAATGATAATGGAGTTTGTTCAGACCACGATATTTTGGTTGGTTTAAAATGGATCTCAACGGATCCGTCCGGGTTAGCTCTTCTTTTAAAATTTCCCATTATATATGCTCAATTCGTATATATGGAGAAGCCATGATTCTTATACATGCTTATTTTAGGTGGATTTTATTTTGATAATGAATTACTTGCTATTTTCTGATCTCGTAAACTACATCTTGCTGATTTTCTGAGCTCCGAAAGTATGTGTCATTGTATTCTGATCTGATTTTAGTTTGCTTTTGAAGCTTAATAGTTTCTCTATATGTCCAATTATGACTTGTTAATATATCTTAATATCTCATTTACAGCTTATTGAATTGATTTAGCAAGTTTAGGGTGCGATTGGGTTGATTTGCTAAAATATGCTGACTGTTCCCTATGATGATTTTGAATCACCTTCCCTCATTAGATAAATCAATTTAGTCTTATTATGCTAAATTCATGCTTTTGTTTACTATAATCACGACACTTTTTGATTCCTTAAGCTGATTGGATAGATGTTATTTGTTTGCTTCGCCATTGGAATCTATTAAATCTTTTGTCTTGATAAGGTAAAGGTAGAGGTGCCAGAAATAGATATATGAAGGTATGTAATTTGATTCTTAACCTGTGTAAATAATTCTTTCCTTACCTGCTTTTATAACGCATTAATTTACTTGCTTTAAATAAATTAAAACAGATTCTTACTTGCCTTATTTTTGATAAAATTGTGGCTGATTATGGTACAATATTTCATTGATTGGTAATATTTTTATCTAAGGAAAATATTTAATTGATCCTTCTTGCCATATATGATTCTTGATTGTTGATGTCACCCATTTTAAGCTTCATTATTTTGGTAAGAATCCTAGTTTCATTCTTTAAAGGTTGACAGTGCATATATAATTAAAATTTTTCCTTCCTTAGCTAATTGTTTCTTTCCGCTAACTTATGTATATTATTAACATAGTAACTTCCTTAATTGATTTTCTTGGTATAATTAGGATCTAACTGTCTCTTACTTGCTTATTTTTGGTAAAATCCTTACTGTTTAATGAATTATATGGCTGATTTTGTATTTCCTTATTTTAGAAAACAATGATAGTCAATTGACCCCGAAATATTTCTTTTCCTTTATTATGTGCCCTCCCTTTCACTATATAAAGAGACCTCTTAGTTCATTATTTACACACTCATATCTAGGGACTTGGCACATACTTACTTGCTTTAAGAATAAAATATATAGCTACTCATAAAAAAAAATAAAAAAATAAAGAACTCTAGTAAAGCTTTGGATCTCTCTTTGTCTCTTATTGTTGTGTTGCTGTTTTGGATCTAACATTTCCATTCAAATAACTTCATTGCTGATATTTAATTTTGCATAATTGGTTAGTATCCTTTTACTAGTTTAATTTTTAGCATTGTTTGCATCGTTATGTGTTTAGTTGAATACAAGGGAGCATCCAATTTAGTTTTCGTTCCTCCCTCTCTCAATGTGTGACGATATGTCTATAGTCGCTCTTTATTGGATTTCTTATGTGTCTTGGTTATAGTTATGAAAGTAAATTTGTTGCTATGAATATTTGATGTTGCTAGTATTTTGCTGTTATATCTGTGTGTTCCATTATTCCTTCTAGCAGGTTTTGAACTTAGAGTTCAAGATGTTGAAGAGTCTTCTAGAAGATTTTCGGATGAAGCCATTATATTTAAGTTTATTTTAATGTCGCATATTTCAAGTCATTTGTTCTTTTGTTTCGATTGGTAATATTTGTATAACTCTAACTATATATATATAAAATATAACTTGGGGAAATCATCTAAGGGGGGAGGGGACTTACATGCTACTTGTTATATTATCACAACCTACTTATTATTAGAAAGCACGCCTATGAGAATGTGACTTGATTTCGTTCCTCACTCTAAATCTAATAAAATAAAATAAAATTGATTTTGCCGATGTTTTATTACTTTTAAATGTTGTTTAAATTGTTAACTTGTCCTATGTTGGCCATTTATATTTAATGTTAATTAATTATATACTAAAATATATTAATAAACTTATGTAATATGCCTCTTAGCATTTAACAATAATAATTAAAGTGTGACATTTACATGTTGATAGATGTTGCCGTGTTTAGTGAATCACAACTCTCTTGTATAAAATGTATAAAAATGATAAAAATAGATAACTGATTTGCTTAATAATTTGTCTCGCCTTGGAAACAACTTGGATCCATGCTTGTAGGATTCTATTAGTCTTTCCGTACTCTATTTAAGGGGTTTAATAATCTGTTTAAATAAAATAGATATCATGCTATAGGTTTGATAAAATTTCAGCATGTTAATTAAATAGTTTAGCTAAACAGTCTTTTAATAATTCTGCATGTTAATAATCTTTTTTTTAATATCTTAAAAATCATGCCCATTAGGATTTAATAAATAAAATAATATTGACTAATCAATAAATATTTTCAACTTGTTAAATAATTAAATAATCTCCAATGTGCTAATTAACTAGAAATCCTGCCTATTGGATTTAATCAATTTGTCATATTAAATATTATTTATGTGCATATTTTTGAATATAATATGTTGCATGCATGAGTATTTTTGCCTTTTAAAACACTTAAATATCTCCCCACCTCTTAAAAAATCTGCATAGTAAAACACTGTTTTAAAATCAATAGTTAATCGTCTGCTCAAAGATTTTTCTACAATTATCTGTTTTCTGCCACTTAAATTAGTCTCTTTTGCACTAATAATACCATGTATTACTATTAAAAATAAAAATAAAATAAAATACATATCTTCTGCATTTGTTACTTGTCTTCCCAATTAAAATCGGCTATTGATTATAATCTGCAACTACTAAGCTGTTGTAAATAAAATAAATTTAAGCATTAATAATCTGTTACTGTTTCTAAATATTTTACCCATTTGCATTATTGTAAAGTGCCCCATTTTTAAGTTAATTATTTACTGAGTTGGTCTAATAAGCTCCTCATTACTTGTAATATTTTTCTGCCTTTTAAAATTAATTAAATGTTATATTGAATGTTTGCTTGTTTATGCACACACTTTACATGTGACCCTTTCACTCTATCTGTGTTTGCTAGCATGTCTAATAAAATTTAGAGGCCAATATGAGATTTACGTGCTAAGTGTTGTCCTATTTGTTTGACTTGGTGTCTAGGTGGGCCTATTAGGAGTTTATCTTTGTCCAAATCCACCCTAATAGCAGTCCAATGCCTCTTGGATCTTAAGTGGGGACGCTAGACACCTTTTAGAGACGAAAAGCATGTGGTGGTGGGGTAGGGGTAGTTTAGGCCCTACGGAGATGATGACATCGACTCGGTCTATATGACAAACTTTGTTTTGTCTGTCCCTACGAGAAATCGATCGAAATAAGAAAGTCGAGTGCTAATCCTAAAGTCCTTTAGAGTCTCCCTTTCCTTTGTCCCTTTATTGGTTTATTATTATATTTATTTGGGGTAACTTAAATAAAATAAAAATGGTTTACTTAATTATTTGTGCAATTTCTGTCTCCTCGCTCCTCTCTTTATTAATTGTTTAAATATTTATTTCTTGTTTATTATCACTTAGTCTCGCATGCCTATATATTTAACTAAAATAATTAAAGCGCCCTTAATTGCTTAATGTTGTTATCACCAAGTTTTCGCATGCTTAATTAAATAAATAAATAATTAAAATGGCTTTAATTGTTTAATATTATTTATCACTTAGTATCATGCTAATTAAATAAACCAATAATTGAAGTGACCATAATTGCTACTTGTAATCCCCACATATTGCATGAGATACGGTCGGGACCCACATTTGTGGACCTCGAGGGATGCCTAACACCTTCCCCTCGATGTAATTTGAACCCTTACCCGATCTCTGGTTCGTTGACCTTAGCTAGACTTAGTTATGTTAGATAGGTGCCCTAACGCACCTTAATTCGTTAGGTGACGACTTTTCAATCACCCAAAGCCCAAAAGAGTTGTTAGGTCGTGCACCAAAACCCGTTTTGAGAAAAATGGGGCGCGACAGTGGTTAGATAACTCGTTAAGGAATCCGTACGACTTTACGGAATCGAATTCAGGCGAGTAGAACTCCCGAAATCGATCTTAGCGTGAAGGGTATTTTTTGAGCGGCGTGGGTTGGAGGTGTGTTGTGAAATGAGGATTTTGAAATTCTTTATAGCTCACTGGTTCGTGCAAGCCGCCTTGGCGGGGGTTTTGGCCACTCTGGCGGGGACGCTGAAGCGGGATGAGGGTCGCTGTGGCGGGTTCGACGTGACTTAAGGTCGTAAATAAATCCCTAAACGACCCAATTCTGCACTTATCAATTTTTAGAGCTAAGGAACGAACCCCAGGTGACTCCTAATGGTTTTCCACCATTCTTGAGGCTAAAGGTAAGTTTTCCACTCCCCGAATCCATTTTTCGATTTGTAGAATGTAATAGAATTGGTAATTATCAATGGGGGAGGGTTTTGATCTAGATTTTATGGTGGAAACAACCATATTTTTGGATACTTGGGATCATGAGTTTGATCTAGGGTTCATAGAATTGTTAGCAATTCGGGTAATTAGTGATGGTTTATTGATTCCCGTGTCATTATGATTGTTTGTAGACCAAGAACAAGCGGAACGAATCCGGAAAGGGAAGGATCAAGTTTCTTAGGGTTTCAAGCTTGTTTCGAGGTAGGTGGTAATTGTGATTCTATGATTGTGTAATGTATGTTTGTTCTTGCTACATTATGATACTTACATGTATGCGAATGTTGCATTATTGATCACACGTGTTGTAAATGAGATAGATGAATGGTGGTTACCATGAAATCATGACTTAAATGTATGATCTTGAGGATACTATGAATTTGGAAATGAATTCTTCAAGTTTTTAAAGAAATTTTTACATTTGAAAAGTATATAAAGAGTATATATGCTTCTAAGTCATAGTACCTTTTTAGTCTAGTTTTGTCTTATTCGTACACAATAAATAGATTTTTCATGTTATTGTTAATATTAGAATATTAAGAGAGACTTTTTTTACTTTTTGAACAAAACATCACCTGATCATGGTTTAGTTGCTATATGATGTATTGGAGGAAAAGTGACGTTTTGTACCAAAACATCACCTGATAAAGTGCCATCCACTTTACAAGTTGCTATAGGATGTACTTTGTGGTGCCAGTTGTAAAAGGGATGAATATTTGAGCCTTAAGTGTACGTGGCTCCGCCACTGGGGTGACTCAAATAACTCTGAATTAGTTGAAGAGTACGACAAAGCTTCACAAAAAAAAACATCTTCCTTCAATATAAACATACTCACTTTTGGGCGGATCTTCCATTTCATGTTTTCTATGAGAACACTATTTATTATATTTAGTTTCTATCAGTTTCTCAAAATCGATATACATATAAATACATGATTTTTTTCAAAGTTAATGGATACACGTGCAACCCGTCGTAAGCATGTGGATCCACCGTTGGATAAACATGTGCTTTCTTAGCTTTCTTGTACCATAGAAAATTATCCAAACATGCCACGTGGAGTATATTATATGATGTTTCATCTTCTTTTTCGTGTTACTTTGTTTGTACATGTACAAAGTGTTCCTCAGAATAACTCAATTGTTGAATATCTTCCTGGTTTTGATGGACCTCTTCCTTTTTATCTTGAGACTGAGTAATTTTCTTCTCTTTAATGTCTCTATAATTATATATATTTTATGTGTCATCAATATGAAGCTTTAATTTTACCTCTTAATTTCTTGACTAGTATATATAATCTATGTTTTTTCATGTGTCATGTTCAACCGTCTTATAACTATACAAATATATATTATGATATATCTGAGATCATAAGGTTTTAAAAGCTTTAGAGCTTGTTCGAGTTAGTTGATTGTAAATAATGAATAACTTTTAGGAATTGAAAAATATATTAATTTTATTAACAAATATTTATTATTTATTTGAATAAAAGTGACAACTTATAAGAAACAATTGATTTGATGTGTTTGGTAGAAGGTGTTGGTGAGCTTTTCTTTTGTTGTTAAAATGACGAAAATACTCTTACAATTTTTATTATCTTTATAAAGAAAAGAAGGAGCGTGACTAGGAGAAAGTTAGGAATTTTGTTTTGAAAAAAATATTTTGAGAACTAGAAAAAATATCAGATAAAATAATTTAAAAATGTGATCAAACAAATAGTGTTTATAAGCCTTTCAATCGATTTTGACTTGTAAGTATTTTGGTTGGTGACCAAATGCGTAAATAAGTCCATAAGTGATTTTAAGTCAAATAGTCTTTTCTAATTACACAAAAATATAATGACATTTAATACAAGAAGGTTGAAATGTCTTACTTTAGTTTCTTGATAAAACTTTATGTTCAATCAAATTACTACGTCATATAAATTAAAACATGAAAATTTCTTTTAGCTTTTGAAGGGCAAGAAATTGATGAGGTAGTAGTAATAGTATTTTCATAACATAATACCTATATACTAGTCTCAAAAAAATGTTGAAGTGATGAATTTTTGAAATTCTCATATATATTGGAATTGGTAAATCTGAGGAAGTACAACTATTCTATTACTTAATTAAATCCGAATCCGATCCGAGAAAAGATCCGCTCTTGCTATGGCTAAGCGGAGGGCCCGGTTGCTCTTCCTTCACAGGGTTGGTGTACGAAGTAGGTAAATATTAAATAGATCAAATTTAACGTATGATAGCATGTTAGTTAAATCAGGTTACCAATTGTAATATGTTCATGATACATTTTTTGTTTAGGTCCATTGGATTTTGGTCAAAAGGCATACAATGGTAGCCTACCAATTCTTGTTTCAAGTCCATATTCATGGACCAAGGTAACACAATTTATTTTTTTAAATTTTTTCTTCATCGACATACATATATTTGGTAGTTCGCGAGCATATATAATAAATGTTTTCCTTAAATTTGGTAGTTCGCGAGCATAGTTTTCTTGGAGCAGCCTGTTAATACTGGGTTCTCGTATGCAACAACTTCAGAGGCGTGCAAGTGTACTGATCTACAAGCGTGCGATCAGGTCTACGAATTTTTAAGAAAGGTATTTGATAAATTCATGAACTATCTGTCATCAGGCTGAAGATGAGCCATCATAAGGAAATGAAGACACTAATAAGTAGCAATCAAATATATTATGCAGTGGCTTATTAATCATCCAAAATTCATTTTGAACCCTTTCTATGTTTCTGGGGATTCATATTCAGGCATTACAGTTCCAGTTATTGTTCAACTAATATCAGATGGTAAGGACCAACGTAACTAATTTTGTACGTAATATGAATGTGTAGCATCACTAACCACAATATTTTCTGTTTGAAAATGCAGGAATTGAACCAGGAAAAGAGCCATTAATCAACCTTAAGGTTAATTTTATATTTCTTTCTTTTTCGTTTAAGGAAG
This sequence comes from Solanum stenotomum, assembly GCF_019186545.1. Classification (NCBI taxonomy): domain Eukaryota; kingdom Viridiplantae; phylum Streptophyta; class Magnoliopsida; order Solanales; family Solanaceae; genus Solanum; species Solanum stenotomum. The sequence continues at coordinate 4,194,650 of NC_064285.1, read as the reverse complement.
AAAATACTGTTTTAATTCGATGGTAATATCCTTTTAAGGGCCATTCACTTGGAAATCCAGTAACATTTCCTGAGGAAGACAATTACCGAATTCCTTTTTGTCATGGTATGGGGCTAATATCTGACGAACTTTATGAGGTTGGTCCATTCCTTATTTCATAATACATTAACTTTGTATCATACAAACACAATGACACAAAAATGATGATAATTTGGATCTTGTTGTATCAGTCGTTGAACGAGTTTTGCAAAGGCGATTATCTAAACATAGATCCTACCAACAAACAATGTGTTGAAAACTTTAAAATGTTCAAGAATGTAAGGTTACATTCCTTTTTGTTTTTGTTACATTTCGAATTTGTTTTAATTTTAAACTTAGGTAATACAATAATATTCTTGTAATGCAATTTTGTAGCTTGTGAGTGGTATAAATGACCAGCAAATACTAGAGCCTTTCTGTGGAACAGACTCTGACCGACCACACCAACTGTCTAGTGAAAGAAGGTCTCTTGAAGAGGATTTCATCTTTCAAAAATACGATGACCACATCTGTCGAGAAAGTCGTGTAAGTCCCTCAAATGTTACTTCAAAGTATGAATATTCAATAACTTCAAATTTTGGAGCCACCTCAAAAACTCGTACACATAATGATCAAAGTATATATGCAATAATCAATCTCATTGTATGAAAGAAACATACGTCCTGTTTTCCTTGACGAGTTACATAAATACAAGGTAATTATAAATATATATGTATATACTTTTTGATTATAGGTCGCCACACGCAAGCTTTCCACTTATTGGGCAAATGACCCGAGAGTTCAAGAGGCTCTCCATGTTAGAAAGGTATTTCAATTCGTTTTATTTGTATATGTATAGTAAATGTTCCTAAGAGCTGTATATATGGTTCGAGATATTAAATGATTTTTTTTTTCGTTCTTCTTTGATTAGGGAACTATAAAAAGACCATGGCTGAGATGTAGGAATAGTATTGTGTCTACAAGTTACACAATTACTTTCATGAATAGTATACCGTATCATGTAAACCTTAGTTCAAAAGGTTATCGATCACTTATATATAGGTCTAATACTTTCACTCTATGATAATATTTAGCTGAAGTTACTATATATAGTATATACATAACAATTTATTTTTTATTGAACAGTGGTGATCATGACATGGTTGTTCCTTTCCAATCGACACAAGCATGGATAAAGTATCTAAGTTATTCAGTTATTGATGATTGGCGTCCATGGACGGTTGATGGACAAGTTGCAGGGTATGATTATTCAAATTTTACTTCCCTAGATTTTCATTCAAATTAGATAAGACTATACAATTTTCATGAAATTCTTATATATCTTTGATTTGTAGTTACACAAGGTCTTTCTCAAATCATATGACATACGCAACAGTAAAGGCAAGAATTTTGTACACTCGTTTATATATTTATATATCTTGGTTCTCAAACTCAATAGTAAAATCGTCTAGTGCTCATATTCTCATATTTTTCAAATGTCTTTTTTTTTCAATTAGGGAGGAGGACACACAGCTCCAGAGGACAAACACAAAGAGAGCTTCCATATGTTTAAAAGATGGATAGCTCAACAACCTTTGTAATCTTTTTAGATATATCATGTCCGTAATGAATTAATATATGAATATTTCGGAAGAAAAAGAAGAAGAGGGTGAAAAAACCTTTCTACTCCCTCCATTTCAAATTAATATATGAATATTTCGGAAGAATAAGAAGAAGAAGGAGAAGAAACCCTTCTACTCCCTCAATTTCAAATTAATTGAATTGTTGAGACATTTTACATTTTTCAAATTAACTTAATTGTTCAATTTTCAAGACTATTTTTAGAATGTTCTTTCAATTTTACCCACCCTTCATTAGTTAGCATTGGAATTAGTTATTAATTAATGTTTAGTTATTTTAATCATAAATTTGACAATAATTAATAAGGGTAAAAATGAAAAGTTATGCCTAATTTATGTCTTAATTTTCTTTTCCCAAAGAGTGTGAAACACCTCAACAATTCAATTAATTTGAAATGGAGGGAGTAATCTTTAATTAATTTCATATTTATTTCTTTGAATTACCATGAAAATATAACTATACCTCTATAGGCCTTTGAAAGTTGTGAATTGTCTAAATCACACACATAGTCAATTGTTTAGCTTCTCATTTACTGTAGAATAAAGTATCTCAAATAGTATAGTATAGAAACAGTGAAAAATGATACACATATTAAGAAATCGATAGTTTTATCAATTCATTCCTTAAAGAACTTCTTTGAAGCTTTACAAAACAAAATTCCTAACTTTCTCCTATTCACACTCCTTCTTTTCTTTATAAAGATAATAAAAATTGTAAGAGTATTTTCTTCATTTTAACAATAACAACAAAAGAAAAGCTCATGATAGCCGCATCCTCTCCCCAGCCTATGGTTGTGGGAGTGCCAAACATTAGTTCTAATCCAGAAGCAACTTATGTTAAATTCAATCCAAACTGGACAAAACTAAAGCTGAAATCTATAGATATCGTTCATGGAGAATTAACCTACAATTACAATATTCACACTGGAAGAGATAAATCAATACACTATGGAAGAAGGTCTACATCAAGCTCTAGTTTTCACATGATCCAATTAATATGCAAAAGTGGAAAAAATGGGTTTCTGCAGATTGATTCTAATATTGTTCATGATGTCCATTCATCAGGGATTAAAGTTGGAGCTACTGAAACAATGGAGAAAAATTTGAATGAAAATCAACTTTCTTTGACTACAAATTCCACTCTAGTTCACATTAATGATGAGGGCCAAAATAATGCAGCTACAATCGCGGCATTGACGATAGATGATGGACATCAACTAAATGGAACCAGATATGACGTAGTGCTTTTTGGAAAATCAGGACATCCTTTGGTAATTAACGCAACCGTTGAGTTGGCATTAGATCCCATGAGTGCGAAGGTAGTGGCAGATGGAGTGAAACATGATGCTCCGGGTGTTGCAAGTGTTGAATGCTTGGTTGACAACATGTCACAGCAGGTCAACAATGCCAATAAATTTTTTGAACGTGATAACTGAACTAATTCAATCGCCTTGATGAATGCCAAGAGTACAGGTAAAGGAGTGGAACTGGTACATAAATCTAATTGGGCTGTGGTGAAGAAGAAAAAATCTCCAAGTATTGGAATTGGTTCGCCTATTCGTAACACAGTGCAACCGGTTGTAGATAGTCAAACTATGAATTCAGGTGCTCGAGAAATTGCTCCAAAGGAGATCTCGTGTTTTAACACTTTTGATGCTCTTACGAATAATATTGTGCATGAGATCAATTCATCTCAAGTTAACTCTACAAATGAATTAGTTATTTCTAAGGAACAACAGGGTGCGACAAGTACTCCGAGGTGGGGAGATATAACCGATGAAGAGGAAGAACAAGTCAATTCCCCTCCTATGCAAAAGAAATTGAGCCCAACAGCTCCTGCTTTTGTGCCTAGCGGTGCCAAGTTAGTAACTCCCCGACAAGGTTTGTCATCATTAACAAATGTTGTTGCAATCTTAAGTGATCATTTGGTGATTTCTAATATTAAAAAATTGACTTCTCTTACACCTCTTAACACTAACAGACAACTACAATTTGGTTGTAGTAGTACTTTGTCGCCAAATAAATTTGCTAATCTAGATGATGAGGACATCTATGAGGAAGGTGAGGAGGAGGAAATGTTGGATTATTGTTTTGCAATTGCAGCTAGGAATGCTGATATTTCTCCTAGGCATCAACGCAACAACAAAACGAAGCATGGAAGAAAGCATAGTTGGGATGGTAAAGTGACTGAGGAGTTTGTTCCAAGGCACCTACCGATGCGACTGGCAAAACAGAATCATATGATAGTGTCAAAAACTTTAACAAGATCCAATAAAGCCAAGAAATGATGAACTACCAAGTGTTATTGGACAGATTTGAAGAAGAAGACAAGAGAAACATACTTCAAGTTCCTTTAGAAGGCCAATCTATCTTTTTGGTTCATACATTTGTAAAAGAAAGTTTGAGGTTGATAACTCAACTTTCTCCTTGGCTTTTATGATTGTTTATTACTTAAGAATCCTCACTTGTAATATCATCATAGAGTGTATTATAAACTTTATGATGATCGTAGAATATTTAGTTCTCTCTAGCTTGTATTTTCTTCATGATTGTTAATTAGTAGAGGATAGGTATCTCATTAGGATTGGTAAGGAAGGCCTAGCCTCCCTTGCTTGTACTTAATCCTATTGAGACTTTTTAATGTTTATTATTAATAAAAAGCCACTAGACCACTGTCTAGTGGTATATAAAAAAAAGAGTAACCACAATTACAAATTAAAAGAATAATTATTGTCTATGCAACATTTATGATATGAAATGAAATAATCTATCGAGATAAGTCTTGATTACTTGAAAGAACAAAAAAAAAAAAAACATAGATCCTACCAACAAACTATGTGTTGAAAACTTTAAAATGTTCAAGAATGTAAGTTTACATTCCTCTTTGTATTTGTAACATTTTCGAATTGGTTTACAAACTTAGGTAATGCAATATATTCTTGTAATGCAATTTTGTAGCTTGTGAGTGGTATAAATGACCAACAAATACTAGAGCCTTTCTATGGAACAGACTCTGACCGACCACACCAATTGTCTAGTGAAAGAAGGTCTCTTGAAGAGGATTTCATCTTTCAAAAATACGATGACTTCATCTGTCGAGAAAGTCGTGTAAGTCTCTCAAATGTTACTTCAAAGTATGAATATTCAATAACTTCAAATTTTGGAGCCACCTCTAGTCCTCTACATACTCGTACACATAGTGATCATGTATATATGCAATAATCAATCTCATTGTATGAAAGACGCATACGTCCTGTTTTCCTTGACGAGTTACATAAATACAAGGTAATTATAAATATATATGTATATACTTTCTGATTATAGGTCGCCACACGCAAGCTTTCCACTTATTGGGCAAATGACCCGAGAGTTCAAGAGGCTCTCCATGTTAGTAAGGTATTTCAATTCATTTTATTTGTATATGTATAGTAAATGTTCCTAAGAGCTATATATATGGTTCGAGATATTAAAAGATTTTTTTTCGTTCTTCTTTGATTAGGGAACTATAAAAAGACCATGGGCGAGATGTAGGAATAGTATTTTGGCTACAAGTTTCATGAATAGTATATCGTATCAAGTAACCCTTGGTTCAAAAGGTTATCGATCACTTATATACAGGTCTAATACGTTCACTCTATGATAATATTTAGCTGAAGTTACTATAAATAGTATATACATAACAATTTATTTTTTATTGAACAGTGGTGATCATGACATGGTTGTTCCTTTCCAATCGACACAAGTATGGATAAGCTATTGATGATTGGCGTCCATGGACGGTTGATGGACAAGTTGCAGGGTATGACTATTCAAATTTTACTTCCCTAGATTTTCATTCAAATTAGATAAGACTATACAATTTTCATGAAATTCTTATATATCTTTGATTTGTAGTTACACAAGGTCTTTCTCAAATCATATGACATGCACAACAGTAAAGGCAAGAATTTTGTACACTCGTTTATATATTTATATATCTTGGTTCTCAAACTCAATAGTAAAATCATCTAGTGCTCATATTCTCATATTTCTCAAATGTCTTTTATTTTCAATTAGGGAGGAGGACACACAGCTCCAGAGGACAAATACAAAGAGAGCTTCTATATGTTTAAAAAATGGATAGCCCAACAACCTTTGTAATCTTTTTAGATATATCATGTCCGTAATGAATTAATAAATTAATTATTTCAGAAGAAGAATACGAAGAAACCCTTGTAATATTTAATTAGTTTCGTATTTATTTCTTTGAATTACCATGAAAATATAACTATACCTCTATAGGCATGTCACGCCTCGAGCCTACACCCTGGATGTGGCCGACGCTCGAGAACCATTGTTGGCCCCAGGCGAACCCTTAGCCTGGCTCAACTCTCAGCGGAAGACTTACTCAACATCAGATAAACTCAAATGAAAACTTTAACTCAAAAGTCTCACTACTTAAACTCAGAATATTTAAAAATATTCAAACTGGTAACAAGGGCAACTCAGGTCTCAACATTTAACAAAGGAAATGATAAAAGACTCATGAACTACCACTATATATTTATCTATGAAGCCTCTAATACTATGAGGGATGTCAGGACAAGACCCCCGATTATCCTAACAAAACTGAAATAGACAAAAATAAATAAGAGATCCTCCGAAAGCAAGGAGGCTTATCAATAGCTCTAAAACTGCAATTGGTATCAATGAATCACCTGTTGATAATCCTGATCTCATGTATCTATATCATGAAACGATGCAGGACAATTGGCATCAGTACATTGAATGTACGAGCATGTAAGTGGAAAGCTAAAGCAAGACATAAACTTGAAGTAGAACTGAAGAAACAACTTACCTCGTCTCAACTCAACTCAACCTCAACTCATTTCAATATAAAGCAGTGATAAAGATGCAATATAAAGAAAAGATTTTAAAAAATAGTAGATAGTAACTCAATGTATTGAAAAATACAATAATAACTCAGTTTTTATGTAAAAGTACAAAATAAACTATGTTTGGGAGATTCTCTAATCGACAACCATCACTATGAGCTATGTGATGATCCAACGTCTCGTCCACGCTGCCAGAACTGTCATATACCTTGCCGGGGTATTGAACTCCTCAACTAAGTAGATCCACTAAGCTATGCTTAAAAATCAATAAGGAATCATCTAAAAAGTATGACCCTTCTTACCCACGTTGGCTACATGGTTTATGGGGGCTGTGAGTTGTTTGAACTCTCCCCCATATCGGTGCTCAATACTACTCTCAAAATATAACTTAGGTCTTATGTTTTAAAGAAAACATTCCTCATCCTCAACTTTGAGATTATTACTCAAAAGATTTCTCTAAAAAGAGAAATTAATCAAAACTGCTCATGAACTTTTTGGGAAATCGGTGTATCCTCTCATCTTAAATGTAAAAACATTTACTCTTTGGGAATACTTAGTTCCCATATATTCATTTCGAAAAATGAACTCAACTTTACTCATCCTTCAACTCAAGTACTTAAGTCTTAAAACAAGTTTTAAAAAGATTGAAAAAAAAGAATTTTCAAAATGACTCGGAATAACTCTCAAGACTTAACTCTTAACTCTACCTTGAAATTCATGTTTGGCGAAACTTTCAAAAAGTACTCATGGAGTAAAACATATTTTTTCAGATTTTGCTACTATTGACAAACAATTTTTTTTTTTTAAAAATTGATATTAGAGCAATAATTTTGTGTTTGACGAATTTTTTAAAAAGTGCTTCTGGAGAAAAGCTATTTTTTTAAAGCTTTTGCTAGTATTCACAAATAATTTTTGTTTTTAAAAATGTTTGATCAAACACATCAACTTTTTAAAACAAGTATTTTCTTATAACTAATTTTAGCTTTCAGTGAACTTAATCAAACAGATTATAGGTTGTATATATTCTACCATTCGTGTAATGTATTTTATACCATCATGTCACCTTTAATTTATTTATTCTAGAAAATACTCTTTCCTATTTATAAAAAAAATTATAAATCCCTATATAGTTTTAAATTTTTTTATCCATAAATAATATATTATTACAATGATATGATTACATGATAGTATAAAAAAACATAAAATAACAATATATATATATATATATATATATATATGTATATATATATATATATATATACATATAAGGGATAAGGCCCAGCTATCCCTAAACTATGACCAAAATCCCAAAGACATATCTTAACTAAACTAAGGTCCTATTACTTACCATCCCCCCTGTTGAATAAATGATTCAAACAAAAGAAGAGAAAAGTTATTGCAACTTTCTTTTAGTATTTTATTGGACATTGACTTAGTCTAGGAAAGTTGTAAGTTGGTCCTTAAGTTTCTCTTTTTTGTTGAAAGCACTACTGAGCTAGTACTCTTTTAATTCTGCATTTTAATTGGGTTGTAAGCCTATTAAAATGGCATCATTGATGGTGAAGATAACAAGAAACAGAACCTTACAGTTCAAGAACACTTTCTGCTTGCTAGTTTTTTTTTCCTTTCCAATATTTTGGTTCTTAAGTGAGCTTGAGATCTGTGTTCTCCAATATTTGTGGTATCAGAGCACACTTAGATTCAGGCGACCTATTAACAGAAAAACACCATGGCTTCCAATGGAAGTTCTCTGAACATATCTCTGCCAGTGATGAAGATAGCAAGAAACAGAAGCTTACAGTTCAACAACACTTTTTGCCTGCTGATTATTTTTTTTTCCTTTCCAATATTTTGGTTCTTAAATGAGCTTGAGATCTGTGTTATCCAAAATTTATAGTATCAGATCACACTTAGATTCAGGCGACCTATTAACAGAAAAAACACCATGGCTTCCAATGGAAGTTCTCTAAACATATCTCAGTCAGCCATACCCATTTTTACGGGACAAAGCTATCAGTTCTGGAGCATCAAGATGAAGACTTTATTTAAGTCTCAAGATCTTTGGGACTTGATAGAGACTAGGTATGCAGATCCGGATAAAGCGTAGAGACTGAAGGAAAACCGAAAGAAGGACGCAAAGACATTGTTCTTCATTCAACAAGCAGTCCATGAGACAGTGTTTTCCCGAATTGCAGCAGCCACCACTTCCAGGCAAGCATGGAGAATTTTGCAAACAGAATTTCAAGGCTTATCAAAGGTAATAGTTGTAAAACTTCAAACTCTTCGACATGTGTTTGAATCTTTAATGATGAAAGGAAATGAACCTGTGCAAAATTTTGTCTAGAGCAATGGCTATTATTAGTCAAATGAGGTCATACGAAGACCAAATAACTGATCAAACTATTGTTGAAATATTTTGAAGGAGTTTAACTCCTAAGTTTGATCATGTTGCGGATACAATTGAGGAGTCCAAAGATTTGTCAAAATTTTCATTCGATGAATTAATGGGTTCTTTACAAGCCCATGAGGCAAGGATAAACAGGTCAACAAAAATGCAGGAAGAAAAATCATTTCAATCTAAGGTGGAGGCACCAAATTCAAGAGATCATGAAAAGGCACCGACAAGAAGAGGACGGGGCAGGTGCATTTCATGGAAATAGTCAAGGTCGAGGCCGAGGCAAATGCTTTGAACAAAGATACTTCAATGAGAAAAGATGAAATAAAAGCAACAAACAATGTCACCACTACAAGAAGTTCAGGCATGTGCAAGCAGATTTCTGTTACAAGGAGAAACAAGCGAATTATGCAGAGACAACTAATGAAGAAAGTAAGTTGTTCATGGCTTATCGTGATACTAATGAAGTTGCAGGTGATATGTGGCTTGTAGATAGCGACTGCTCCAACCATATTTCAGGTATGAAGTAAATCTTCAAAGAACTTGATGATGAGACACTAAAATCGACTGTCAGGCTTGGTGATAACAACTGTCTTCAAGCTAAAGGAAAAGGAACAGTAGCAATAATAAACATCCATGGTAAAGTAAAGCTTTTTCATGATGTTCAATTTGTTCCTAGTTTGGCCCATAATTTACTGAGTGTTGGGCAACTCATGGCTAATGAATATTCACTTCTGTTTGATGATGGAGCATGCGTTATTAAAGATAAAAAATCAGGCCAAACAATGTTTAATGTTCTCATGGCTGAAAACATAATGTTTCCGCTAGAAATTTCAAATGTGGAGAACTTTGCTTTGGTAATTTGTAACAACTCAATTTACCACACAACGAGGATATATATTATAATTGCTGAATAACACAAAATACAATTGAGAAATGGAAATGACTAACGTCTTTACAATGAAATTGAGAAAATTTAACAGGAGGGAAAGAAGATCAGAAAATATAGAGCTAGATAGAAGTAGATGGGAAACTTAGACTAATAAGGGAGATGAGAGGAAACATACTCTTTTCTTAACAATTTGCATAATCCCTAACACTACAAGAAAACTGCCCAATAGCGAAGGGAAAACTGGTCGCTATAAGTAAGAATCTGGTCCCAAATAGGACAATAGCGACCAGCTGCACTTGTCCTTATAGCCTTAGTCGCTAAGGACCTTTAGGGACGAGATTATCGGGTTGGTCGCTGATTCTTTTTCGGGACTAGTATAATACTTGTCCCTAAAATACATTTAGGGACCATATATCTGGTACCTATTCGCACATATTGAAATCGAAATTATGGTCGTTAAATCATTTTGCGACTAGATTCTAGCTGGTCCATATATCATTTTGGGATGGCTTCTATGCTGGTCCATAATCATTTTGCGACCAGTTTGGAAGCTGGTCTATAAATTAGTTTGCGACTAGTTTTTAGCTCGTCTATAAATCAATTTATGAAAACTTTTAAGCTGGTCCCTAAATCATTTCGGGACCATTTTGAAGGTGATCCATAAATCATTTCGCAACCATTACAGATTTCCTACTCAAAAGGATTTTAAGGATTTACAATCTAGTTCTTAAATCACATTGCATTTGCACCTAGAAAATACGATAATTAATATAAACTTGTTGCTTTCATATATAATATATAATGTAATTACAAAATAAGGTGAGTATAAGGCATCTGACTATATACAACAATGAGGTAAGCTAGTAACAATATTGTGATCATGAATGCTTAGCAAAAAAATCATATACTAGCCTTAAACTATAATCCAAAGTTGCCTTCACCTTCCCAGCAAAAAATGGTCAATCTACATGTTGTTTAACATTGGCTTTTTGCAAATTTCAACATCCAAAATCTGTAAAAGAAATAAAACTTTCATTTAGAAGACCTATCTATAAAGATAAACAGAAAGATGTGATTAAATCAAATAAAAATTGCAGTTGTAACACTAATTGCTGCAACAGTTGAGATTTTGGTTGCCATTTTTTGTGGGAAATTGTTGTACACAATATAGTGGTAGCAGTTGCAACACTAATTGCTGCAAGAGTTGGAACTTTGTAGGCTATTTTCTTTTAGGAAGTGTTGAACACAATATTGTCGTGACCAAAGATTATAGAAAATAAGCTCAAGGAGAAAGGTGCACAAGGATGGAAATGGGAAGCAAATTATGAACACAGTGATCAGGGTATAATCTGGTTGATTTGGGATCCTCAACTAATTGAGTGCATAACTTTGAACAAGGCTGAGCAATATATACACGGCAGAGTAGTTGTGAAGAGGAACAACAGGAAGTTCCAATTGGTGGTGGTTTATGGCTTGCATACTATTCATACTAGACTTAAACTATGGGAAGATCTGAGAGGGATTTCCACAAGGACACAAGAACCTATGATATGCATCGGAGACTTCAATAAGGGACTTTAATGAGTTTATGTTTGATACTGGTATGTCAGAACTGAAATCAATTGGCAGTGTAGACACCCAATTTTGACCATCCACGATAGGAATTAATTTTGAGCTTCTTGAAATTCCAAACTATTTGAAATAAGTGACTTTATAAAATTCAAAATATTTTTTCAAGTTATTCTAAATAGTTTTGTCACTTATTATAATTTTTAGACAATACTTATATTTCCTATAATTAGGCATATAATTAGTATATTTCAAGAATATTCCAAAATCGTCTCAAAAAGATTTTTGTTAAATATTCAATTGAAGTAATTGGGTTTAAAGTGTATTTATAATTTTATGTTATTTAGCTTATTAGCTTANACAACATGAAGTTCCAATTGGTGGTGGTTTATGGCTTGCATACTATTCATACTAGTCTTAAACTGTGGGAAGATCTGAGAGGGATTTCCACAAGGACACAAGAACCTATGATATGCATCGGAGACTTCAATGTTATTCTCTCAAGTGAAGATAGACAACTAGGCAATCCATTTCAAAAGGGAGAAATAAGGGACTTTAATGAGTTTATGCTTGATACTGGTATGTCAGAACTGAAATCAATTGGCAGAACTTATACATGGTCTAATGGGCATACTTGTAGCAAAATAGATAAGAGCAATAGTGAATGGCGAATGAATGCTGAATATGATTCTAATGGAGGTCACTGTAATGAATCCATGTACTTCTGATCATTCCCCTTTGAGTTTGGAGTTAGACAGACAAAGTAGATGCAGTCACAAGGCATTTAAGTTTTTCAATTGTGTTGTTGAGCATCCAGAATTTTTACAACGAGTGAAAGAAGCATGGGTGAGAGGACATAAGAAGGATATGAACGACATATGGCAAATGCTAAAAAGGGTGAAAACAAACCTTAAACAGCTCAACATCATGAAGTTTAAATAAGTGAGTAACAGGGTCAAAGATATCAGAGGTCAACTGCATAGTCTACAAGAGAGTATGAGGGATCCTAGAGCAGTAGCCTTCAACAGACAGCATGAAAAAGAGCTGCAGATACAATTGGAGAAATGGAGTAAGATTGAAGAAAGTGTTATGCAACAGAAGTCGAGAGTATAATGGCTAAAATTAGGTGATGCAAATATTACATACTTCTTTGCTAACATGAAGAACAGGGTGGCTCAAAATACAATTACATGTCTCATGACCTCAGAAGGCATTAAAGCTCAGACGCAAGAAGCTCTTGAATTGGAAGTGAATACATTTTATAAGGATCTGTTGGGCAAGGCAGCTCAGAATATACCTAGTGTGAGTACAACTATCATGAAGAATGGAAATACATTAAATAGGGAGCAACAAATACTATTAGCAACCAAAGTGACAAGGGAGGAAGTGATAATAGCATTGCAAGGCATAAATTATATGAAGGCTCCTGGATATGATGGATTCAATGCTCATTTTTTTAAGAGGGCTTGGCCAGTAGTGGGAGAGGATATTATAACTGCAGTATTATTGTTTTTTGAAACAGGAACCATGTACCCACCTATTAATTGTACATCAGTGACTCTAATTCCAAAAGTCGCCAGTCCTACAAGAATTGGGGAATATAAGTCTATTTCATGTTGCACAGTACTGCATAAGATCATTTCTAAAGTGATCACAGCAAGGTTACAGAAGGTGATGAGCTCCATAGTTGATCCTAACTAGTCAACATTTGTACCATGGAGAGCAATCCATGACAATATCATTCTAAGCCATGAACTAGTGAAAGGATATGCTAGGAAAGGTATTTCTAAAAGGTGTATGGTGAATGTGGATATGAAGAAAGCTTATGTAATGACCCTCCAGGTAATTTCTGTGTCTTGCCTTCTGTGTGTCGTTTAGAGTGTTCCTGTAGCGACCCTAAGTCATTTATGACTTGCTGGGACTGACAGTTCAGTCACCTGGTCGTTCATTTGGTCTTGGTGAGAGTTTTTGTGTTTTGGAGCTTATGAACCTTGAACGATCATTTTCGATCAAAAGTTCAAGAGGATGACATCGGAATCCAATTCTGACAATTCCATCAGCTCCGGAAGGGTCATTTTAGGCTAGTAGCATGGTCGACATGACTCCCGAGATTTTCAGTGTGAGTCGGTGCGATTAGGGGTACTCCGATCTCGTTCGGAACCCTGTGCACGCAAACGAGATATGCAACCATACCAAATTCGATATTCTGGACTCAACGGCGCAGTCAAAATTTCTATCAAAGGTTATCTCGATAAAAAGTGGGTCCCACTTCCAAAGGTCATTTTAAGTCAAAACCCACAAAAGGGCTCGGAAAGATAACGAAAACCTCGGGACACAAAAGAAGGGTCAATCTAGACCAAACTCAACATTCCGGAGCTAACCGCACTGATCGAATTCTCATCTGAGCGCGTTTACTCAAAATGTTGACCAAAGTCAAACTTAGGCTTAAACTTAAAGTTAAAACGCCTAATCGCACCGACTCACACTGAAAATCTTGAGAGTCATGTCGACCACGCTACTAGCCTAAAATGACCCTTCCAGAGCTGATTGAATCGTCAGAATTGGATTCCGATGTCATCTTCTTGAACTTTTGATCGAAAATGATCGTTCAAGGTTCATTAGCTTCAAAACACAAAAACTCGCACCAAGACCAAATGAACGACCAGGTGACTGAACTGTCAGTCCCAGCAAGTCATAAATGACTTGGGGTCGCTACAGGAATGCTCTAAACGACACAGAGAAGGCAAGACACAGAAATGACCAGGAGGGTCATTACACCTTATGACTCTCTTGAATGGAGCTTCTTGGAGCAAATTTTATATAAGATGAAGTTCCCGGTAGTGATGATCAAATGGATTATGCAGTGTGTTACTACTGTATCCTACTCATTTTAGGTCAATGGAAAAGCTACAAAGCCATTCTAAGCTAGAAGAGGAGTTAGACAAGGGGATCTCATGTCGCCTTTTCTCTTTGTATTAGCCATGGATTATCTCACAAGGGTCTTAAAAAGCCTTCATACTAACCATGAGTTCCATTACCATCCTAGGTGTAAGAGACAAAAAATCATCCAACTTAGCTTTGTTGATGACTTGTTGATGTTCTGCAGGGGAGATATAAAATCTGTGAGCTATCTACATAAATGTTTTATGCAATTTTCAGAGGCTTCAGGACTGGTGGCAAATGTAGATAAAAGCAGTGTGTATTTTGGAGGAATCAAACAGGCTGTTCAAGACCAAATACTACAATAGCTTCAGTTCATCAAAGGAGAATTGCCTTTTAGATACTTGGGGGTACCCTTGAGTACTAAAAGAATATCTATATCCCAATGCAAGCCTCTTATAGACAAGATGTAGAAGGTATTTGTAGAAGGTTTCTGTGGACAGGGAATGTTGAGGTTTCAAATGATCATACTTTGCTGCTTATGGATCAATACTCTATTAGAAATGTTTATAAGAAGATGAGAAGAGATATGGGGAAAGTGGAATGGATAGTTACTAGAATGTGATGTTTGGTAGAGCTTGGGGCTGGTTGTCCAAGTCTCCTGGAGGATTTTGTTTTGGATTGTTCACTTTGGTAATAAATTTTACTTACCAAAAAACTAATATCCTCATATGAGGTACTCGATGACTACACAAGTTAGAAACATATTGTCATAAAATGGTCTGAGTTTCCAGTCAGCTTAATGTTGCTATGACGATTGTATAGTAAAACATCAAGAATTACTTATATTGTGATGAGTAAACTGTAATCGCAAACGAAAATTTATAAGGAACAAAACTTAGTCAAAAAGTTAAAGTTAAGAGAGGAAGAAGAGCTTACATGTTCTAAATGAGTTTGTTATCATCACTTGAAAATCCTTAAATAGCCAAAAGTCAATTTTCTCTGTAAAAATTTATCACGAGTTAGCTTTGAAGAAGCAAATATTAGAAGAATCTGATATTGACAGAGCTCTTCGCAATATTTTCTCCATTAGAATGAGGTTAGTACTATTCAATAGTGATCCAAATTTATAGACTATTTATCATTCTAAAATTTATCAAACGTGCAAATATATTTTAAGATAAAACAACCAGGAATTAATAGCTTTGCTACGCTGAACCAGAACAATAAATTGATGTTTCAGGTAAGTTTTTACTCACATGGTATAATCAAGGATTCGAATAGTCATTCTCTTGAATTGGAGGCTGATAATTACGGTGTTGCGCTAAAAAAAATTCTTTCAATTGCTTCAGTTCTTTCATCTCATTTTGAAAGTTAGACATGCAATCCTTCAAAGACTGGTTTTCCTTTTGAGTTGAACGTAGCTCAGCCAACAATTCAACTTTTGAGGAAGTCCCACCTTTCAAATCTGTTGCTTTTACTCCACCTCCAAAGCCAAATACATGACTACGACTTTGAGGTCCAAAGCATTTCTCAACAATTTCTATGCTAGAAAGTGATGGTTCAGACTCCACCAATTCTTGAATTTGAGCCTACAGAGTGTATAGAGGAATTTTTTTTTCCAGATCCTATAATAACTAAATGTTAAGAACATGTTCAATTAACCAAACGCACATGCTTCTCGATTGTTTCAGAATCAACTAGTGTGTTATTCTTCTTGCGAGTCTCGTAAAAGATAGTTGCCAAATCTGGTGGATTGCCATCTTTTCCGCCCTTTACATAAAAGTAAACATGTCAAAGAACGGTTCATCAATATTAAGACAGAAAAAGATTTGATGGTAACACCTTTTGATAAATAATCTCTCTAATTGGCTTGCTACCAATATGATGAAGCATTTTCAGCTTAGCTCTATTTATTGCGTTTCTATTGCTTCTCGCCTATATTTGAGTAACAACATTAAATTCAAATGTTATAAATAAATTATCAAAATGAAATCATAGTATGAAACAAATTACATAATTAGGTAATATGTCAAACCTGAAAATCTTTTGAAGTAAAATGTTCTTTTACCAACCATTCCCATTGCTTCTTTTCTACCCCCTTAGGCATATTCTTAAGAGCCTCTTGGATAGGCTTACCCTTCACATACTTTTCATGCAATTGACCTCTCCATTTATTCCATAACTCTTTCATCCATCCCAAAACATGATCTCTATGACTATTCATGTCATCACTATCAAATTTATCCTATAATGTATCAAATTGAAACATGAAGGAGCACACTAATTAAGCAACAAGAATTGTATTAAGAAGAGAGTAGCCCAAGAAGAAATTGAAATACTTAATCCAATTACCTTAACAACAGCCCACATGTGATTTAGCTTTTCCTCCTTAATGTGTTTCCATGATGATACTCCCAATGGACATATATTACGATCACGAACTATTTTTCCCAAGTGCCTCGAAAATAGATTACTATTCTTCCCAACTGTTCGATTATTGTAAAATGTCACTTTTAGCTTTTGTCCAATATCAAGCAATGCAACTTCTTTGCACTTGTTACTTCCTCGAACCTTTTTATCCATTCCAGTAGCACATGAACCTACATTTACATAATTTATAAATGGTAGAAAATATTGTACATATGATAAACTTGTGATCAAATAGATTTCAGAAATGAAAGCATACTTCTTTCAGCTGTTTGGGCAGACTGTTTAACTTGATCAATAGGAGAAATTGGAATATCAGAATGCAAACTCTCTTTCTCATGAGCCAAGGAAGCTTTATTTGTTGTTCTCAATCCTTGAGATAAACCTAATGCAAGAAATTATATCAGTAAAAATACTTGAATTAAATTAAATTCTTAAAAAGAAAAAAAATTAAGAAATCATACTTGTTTCAAATGTTGGGGTAGACTCCATAGCATCATCAGTAGAAAGAGAAAATGCAACATCAGTTTGCATATGCTCTTTCTCAAAAGCCAAAAACTTTTTATTCATTGTTCGCAATCCTTGAGAGAAACCTAATGCAAGAAATTGTATCAGTAAAAGTACTTGAATCAAATTAAATTCAATTCTGAAAAAGAAAAAAATTTAAGAAATCATACTTGTTTCAAATGTTGGGGGGGACTCCATAACATCATCAGTAGAAAGAGAAATTGGAACATCAACTTGCATATGCTCTTTCTCAAAAGCCAAAAACTTTTTATTCATTGTTCGCCATCCTTGATCAGCAGAAGGTCTTGACGTATTTTGACTAACATAACGATCATTTTGATTGAAAGATCTCCCCTCATTTTCAGAATCTTCAATTGAGCACATAGATTTAAGCCCTTGATACTTCCCTTGAGCACCTAGTGCAAGAAATCATATCAGATAAACATTAACAATAAATTAAATGCAATTCTAAAACACAATAAATTGTAGAGTCATACTTGATGAATTTGTTTTGATGTATTGCATAAGTTCATCAGTAGATGAAAAAGATGGAATATGTCCTTTCTCAACACTCAAGTAGGTTTTGTTCATTGTTCACACTCCTTGAGCATTAGACATAGATCTAAGACCTTTTCCTCGTCCCTTTACAACCACACCTAGTATAAGAAAATCGACAATAAAAAATTAGTATTAAAATTCCTCGTACAAATTAATAACACAAATAAAAATAAAAACCCATACTTGTTTCAGTAAATTGATTGTACTGCATAACTTGATCAGTAGATGGCGAAAATGGAATATCAGTTCTTGACACCCCTAAAGACAACATAGATTTAAGCCCTCTTCCTCGTCCCTTTCCTATAGCATCTGGTGGCACACATGCATATTTAGTAGTAGCTTTCACCCTAGATGCCACCTGATTTTCATCCTTGGATGGTTTCATATCAAACCTAACAAAAAAACAAAGACAATGTGTTAACAAAAAAAATGAAAAAACATTCTAAAAATCATATACTTGGCAAAAAAAATTAAGACACTATAAAAATAATGTACTAACAAAAATCATGTATCAAAATGTACAATAATGAATATGCTAAAGCTTAAGGAGATACTTCACCTCAATCATTCTTTTTCGTTTATTTTGTGAAGAATTTTCTAAATTTTCAAATTCATTGTCCTTTTGTTGCACAATTTCATAGGAATCACGAGGTTGTACCTTTCTTGCTACACACCAACCTCTATTGGAATTATCATTAGCATAAAATACTTGAGAGGCTTGATCAGCTAATACAAAAGGCCCATTTATTTTCAAAAATCGCCCCCAATTTACACTTACAATGCCATACTCATCTATTTTCACTCCTTTTGTCTTATCATATGCATCAAACCATTTGCATTCAAACAAAACAACTCTTCTATCCGTGAATTGCAATTCAAGAACATCGGTTAAAACTCCACAGTAGTCAATGTTGTCACTATGTTTATCAGTTTCACCAACGACAACCACACCACAATTTTGAGTCCTTAAATTTTTATCATAAGCTTCTGCATGGAATCTATATCCATTGACAATGTAACCATTATAATGTAATACATATTTAGTAGGACCACGTGAAAGTGCAAGGAGATCGTCCATGATCCGACTATCATCTTCTTTATGCAATTGTGCAACCTATCAACAAGATAAAATTGATCGCTTCTAAATGAGTAACTCAATATTAGATTTCCAAATTTGATGTGTATATATTACTCCTCTTGGAAACAGCCTCTCTACCTCCACGAGGTAGTGGCAAGGTCTGCGTACTATTTACCCTCCCCAGACCCCACCTAGTGGGATTTAACTGGGTTGTTGTTGTTGTTGTTGTTGATGTGTATATATTACTCACCTTATCTTGAAACCATTCAATAAATTGTCTGTTCCATTCATCATCAGACAAGTGTTGAGTAGAATCTACATGAATTTGTGCAAACTCTCTACAAATTTAAATTGAACCACAAATGTCAAACAAAAAAATAATCCTAAAGAAACAAGGCAATGAAGTATGATATGTAGAAAAAAATCATACTCTAGAAATGGTAGAACTTCATCGCAATTCTTCAGTATGTAGATATGTGCTTGCTCTACTTCATTTGCTTCAAGATCACGCTGTTTTGGAGCCCCCAATGTTTTTCCAGATTGACAAAATAGAGATAATCCTCCATCAGATTTTTTCAAACCACCATCATAGTTTCGTTCTGGCCTATTAAATTTTGTGTCAATTGTATGCAGATATCTTGAACATAAATTCATACATTCCTTTGCAATGTAACCCTTTGCAATACTACCTTCTGGCCAAGCCCTATTACCAATGAGAGATTTCAAAAAATATAACCATCGTTCTATGGGATACATCCATCGATACTGGACAGGTCCACCAAGCATAGCTTCATTAGCTAAGTGAATAGGCAAGTGCACCATGACATCAAAAAATGAAGGCGGAAATACCTTTTCTAACTTGCAAAGAGTTATAGGAATTTGAGCCTCAACTTGCTCGAAGTCATCAATCCTTAATAACTTAGCTCCAATCATATTAAAAAATAAAGACAATTCAATTAGTGGCTCACACACTTCTTTGGACAACATACCACGTAGTGCAAGAGGGAGTAAATGTTGGACAATAACATGGCAATCATGACTCTTTAAACCAGAAATTTTGTGATCTTTCAAGTTAACACACTGAGAAATATTGGATGAAAATCCATCCGGAACCTTTAAATTCTTCAAAAACAGGCAGAAATTGTGCTTTTCTTGTGGAGATAAGGTGTAACATGCAGTTGGAACTTCATATTTTTCACCTTTCTGGATAGGGTGTAACTCCGGCCTTATATTCATTTCTTTCAAATCTAGCCGAGTATTAATAGTGTCCTTGGTCTTTCCTTTGGCATTCATAATTGTCCCCAAAATATTATCACATATATTTTTCTCAATATGCATAACATCCAAATTATGTTGCAACAAAAAAGACTCCCAATATGGAAGTTCAAAAAAGATACTCTTCTTGTTCCAATTATCTTTTCGACTATCATGTGATATTTTGATTCTTTTCTTTGGTTCCTTTGTTAACTGTAACCCTTCAAGATCTTGAACTTGATGAAGAATCTCAATACCAGAACGTTTTTTTGATGGGAGCCTCTTCTCTTCTGTACCATCAAAGGACTTCTTATCATTCCTCCATTTGTGATTACGAGGAAGATAACGACGATGACCCATAAAACTTTCTTTCTTACAATTGGTCAATCTGATTGAGGAAGTATCTTTGTTGCAACATGGGCATGCCAATTTTCCTTTGGTACTCCATCCAGATAAATTTTCATATGCTGGAAAGTCATTGATGGTCCATAACAAAGAAGCATGCAGCTTAAAATTCTGTTTGGTTGATGCATCAAAGGTCTCAATACCAATATTCCATAGCTCCTTCAATTCTTCTATTAAAGGTTGAAGATATATGTCAATTGCATCACCTGGACTATCTGGACCAGGAATAAGCATGGACATGATAAAGTTTTCTTGTTTCATACACAACCAAGGTGGTAAGTTATAAGGAATAAGTACCACCGGCCAAATGCTATATGAGGTTTTTGCATTCCGAAATGGTTGAAAACCATCACTCGCAAGTCCAAGTCGAACATTACGAGGCTCGGCTGCAAATGAAGGATGAAGTTCATCAAATGATTTCCATGCCATTGAATCAGCTGGGTGCCTCATTATTCCATCATCAACTCTTTCGCCATGATGCCATGTCGTTAGAGAAGATGTCTTTGAAGACATAAATGACCTTTGAAGCCTAGGTTTTAATGGAAAATAGCGTAAAATCTTTGATGCAACCTTTTTACCCTTTTTGTTCTTTGCTTCCCCGTTACGTTTATCAACTTTCCATCTAGATTCACCACAAACTTTACAAGAATCAAGTAAGTTTTCTTCCTTCTAATATAACATGCAATCATTTCTACAAGCATCAATTCTTTCGTAGGAAAGCCCAAGATTTCGAATTACCTTCTTTGCCCCATAATATGTATTTGGCAAATCGGCTTCATCTGGCAACAACTCCTCTTTTAACATTTTTAACAACATTGTAAATGACTCATTACTCCAACGACTCATACTTTTTATGTGAAGCAACTTAATCAAAGTTGAAAGTTTTGAAATTTTTGAACCTTGATACAGTGGCTTCTCAAAGTCTCCCAATAGGCTATAAAACTTTTTGGCTTCAACATTTGGTTCCTCTTCAAGTGAATCAACACAATCAACATCTAAAGCGTTTCCATAATGATTAGGACAGAAATCTCTTAAAATTTCTCGTATTACATCCTCATTCTCACAATTTTCTACTTCATTATCATCTCTATCTTCACATTGTGATTCTGGCTCACCTAAGACTTCCCTATGATGATACCAAAAGGTATAATTTTTAATTATTCCATATACTTTCAAATGTGTTCTAACTGTCTCACGTGTTCCTAATGTGGTATTACAACATTTAACACACGGACATCGTATTTCATACATTTCTCCTGTCCTTTGAAAAGCATAATTCAAAAAATTTTCCACCCCGATAAAGTAGGCCTCATTAAGTCGATCATCAACAAGTTGCATCCATTGCTTACTTGGTGTCATAACCTTGGATTATATATAAGAGTTAGATCAATCATACTTTAGGATAACAAATTTACTAAGATGAACATTACTTTCTATTAAACTAGTCAATCATCCTAATAATTAAAAAATAAATATCTAAAATGGACTAATAACATCTTTTCTTTTAATTGAATATGTGCTGCTATATATAATAAAACTAAAAGGTCTTAACAGATGCGACATCCTAAACCTACTACTGAACTTCAAATAAAGACGACAAGTTTAACTCGCAGACATCCACGTGGATGTCGCATAATATAGTACAGAACACTACACACTGTGAGTTAAACTATATTATGAGACATCCACGTGAACTAATGACCTTTTTCATGTTTCACAAAGCTAAACTTATCAACAACTTCTCCAACAATTTTTTTTATCAAACTACATGAGGATCCAAACAATTTCAATAAAACATATAGCATCTAATTGAAAACAACAACCACCAAAACAACAATGACAAACAACCACAAATTTCTATGTAGCATAAGATTTCAAAAATGCACGACAAGTAGTAACTTTAGAAACCAATATGCAGCACTAGTTATAGTAGAAAATAACAATTAAAACAACATTTGAAACACCACAAAAAGGAAACTACAATCAAATGCTTTATCAATGCTCATTCACAATTTCGTTTCTTTCTCGTCTAATCTTTTTAGTGTCACATTATACTTAAAAATTGAATACAATAGTTATACAATAAAAAAACCCATTCAAATTCAAAGCACATAAACTGGGAACTGAATTAAAGACACTAATGGTAAAAATATTCTACATATTCATCACCTGATGGAAATTTTTTTTGCAATGGCAGCCTTACCAAAATTTCTTGGCAGCCCTAGCAATTATACAACCCTAACAGAGAAAATCTTAAATAAACTCTCAAATATCTCCTCTTTGAACCTCAACCCCAGGCCTTACCTATAAAACTATCATTTTCAGTCCTTACACAATAACAATGAGTATCTATAAGAGCCCAATCACATAAAATTCGACCAGCAGAAAGAAAAATGGCAGATTTACAGAAAAAGAAGAAGGGGGAGATGAATCAGGAGGAATAAACTTACTTTAGATGTAGATACAAGTTGTAGGTGAAACGTTTTTCTTCCAATAATGCCTTCAAGCTTCAAGATTTAGGAGATTTTTCTGCCAATAATGCCTTCAATATTCAAGAGTAAGGAGACTTCAGAGCTATGCACATCGATTTTGGCATATTGCTAGAGAGAGAGAAAAATCTAATAGCTTTATCAATGGATTTGGGGGTTTTAGGTTATAACTATAGAGAGAGAAATTTTTTTAGAGCCTTTTAGTTCCCGCTGAAAATTTCATTTAGGGACAAGTTTATTTGTTATTAGAAAATAATATAGTCAAATAGAGACTAGTAAATAATATCATCCTTATAAGTATATTTTAGGGACCATATTTATAACTTGTCGCTATATTTTGGTCTTTAATAAGCCTTTTTGTTGTAGTGTAAATCACATACCACTACCCTTTTTGATGGAATCGTCCCATACCCACTTCTCAACCCGGATCCCAAATTAACCTGACCCTATTGCTTGTTCTCGGCCCAATAGCTCTTGTCAGCCCAATAACTACTTTTGTGACCCTGATATCCACATTGGGCTGGACTATGTTCAAAACAATACTCTCGTCCACAATAAGAACCTTGTCCTCATGGTTCGAGTAAGGAAATCCCATAACAAAGGAAAGTGATAAACTAGATTTAGCTATGAAAATTTCCACTGGTGCAAAGGCCACTGGTTGGCAGGTACATTTGGATATCATAAGGAAATCAATAGTCCAGTATGTGCTAACAACACCAGTGTATGTAATGTTGTTCACAACGCCTTCAAGAATGGACAAGAATCATATGTACTTTTCAGGTAGAAGTGTAAATATAATTTCCTTGACGAGTTACATGAATACAAGGTAATTATAAATATATATGTATATACTTTCTGATTATAGGTTGCCACACGCAAGCTTTCCACTTATTGGGCATATGACCCGAGAGTTCAAGAGGCTCTCCATGTTAGAAAGGTATTTCAATTCGTTTTATTTGTATATGTATAGTAAATGTTGCTAAGAGCTATAGATATGGTTCGAGTTATTAAAAGATTTTTTTTCGTTCTTCTTTGATTAAGGAACTATAAAAAGACCATGTGCGAGATGTAGGAATAGTATTTTGTCTACAAGTTACACAATTAGTTTCATGAATAGTATACCGTATCATGTAACCCTTAGTTCAAAAGGTTATCGATCACTTATATACAGGTCTAATACTTTCACTCTATGATAGTATTTAGCTAAAGTTACTATATATAGTATATACACAACAATTTATTTTTTAGTGAACAGTGGCGATCATGACATGCTTGTTCCTTTCCAATCGACACAAGCATGGATAAAGTATCTAAATTATTCAGTTATTTATGATTGGCATCCATGAACGATTGATGGACAAGTTGCAGGGTATGATTATTCAAATTTTAATTCTCTAGATTTTCAATCAAATTGGATAAGACTATACAATTGCCATGAAATTCTTATGTATATTTGATTTATAGTTACACAAAGTCTTTCTCAAATCATATGACATACGCAACAGTAAAGGCAAGAATTTTGTACACTCGTTTATATATTTATATATTTTGATTCTCAAACTCAATAGTAAAATCGTCTAGTGCTCATATTCTCATATTTCTCAAAAAAAAATTTCAATTAGGAAAGAGGACACACAACTCCACAAGACAAACACAAAGAGAGCTTTCATATGTTTAAAAGATGGATAGCCCAACAACCTTTGTAATATTTTTACTCCCTCCTCCCATTTTTATGGGATTCAAAGTACAAAAGTTAAACAACTTAATTTTTGTTATGAACTCGAAAATAAGTTCTTCAAGTTTTTAAAGAAATTCTTATATTTGAAAATTATATAATGTAACGACCTGTTCCAATCGTTATAGAAAATTCAACGAGGGAAAATTTGGGGACGGAAAACTTTTTCGTAGTATTTGTATTTTCCCAACCTCGTCCAGATTTGGACGAAATCAGAGTCTTTGAGGTGTAAGGAAATCTGGTAACAATCGGGTGAGTTGATTTTGATTTTGATCACATAAATAGTTAGATAACTCGTTAAAGAACTCGTACGACTTTACAAAATTGAATTCGGGCGAGTAGAACTCCCGAAATTGATCCAAGCATAAAGGGTATTTTCTGATCGTTGTTGATTAGAGGTGTGTTGTAAAATGGGGGTCTTGGAATTCTTTAAATAGCTCACTGGTTTGTGCAAGCCGCTTTGGCACTGGGTTTTACCACTCTGGCGGGATCGCTGTAGCGGGGTGGTGGCCACTGTGGCAGGCTAGACGTGATTTAAAGTTGTAAATAAACCCCTAAACAACCTTATTTAGCATTTTTTTTAATTTTTAGAGCTAAGGAATGAACCCCAGGCGACTCCTACTCATTTTTTCACTATTCTTGAGGCTAAAGGTAAGTTTTCACTCCCCAAATCCATTTTTTGATCCATAGAACGTAATAGAATGGGTGGATATTGATGGGGGAGGGTTTTGTTATAAATTCTATGGTGGAAATAAATCTAATTTGGATAATTGGGATCATGGGTTTGATCTAGGGTTTATATAATTGTTAGTAATTCGGGTAATTATTGATTGTTTATTGATTTCCATATTATATTGATTGTTTGTTGACCAAGAACAAGCGGAACGAATCCAAAAAGGGAAAGATCAAGTTTCTTAGGGTTACGAGCTTGTTTCGAAGTAGGTGATGGTTGTGATTCTATGATTGTGTGATGTATGTTTGTTCTTGCTTCATTATGATACATGTATGTATATGAATGTTGCATTATTGATCACACTTGTTGTAAATGAAATAGACGAATGATGATTGCCATGAAATCATTACTTAAATGTATGATCTTGAGGATGTACTTGTGATAGTGATTGTGGTGTGTTGAATGGATCAGTTGCCACGTTTCGACATAACTAACTTTGATCAGTTGCCACGTTACGAAATAATTATTGGATCGATTGCCACGGTCTGGCATAATTATAGGATCGGTTGCCATGTTTCGGGATAAACATTGGATCGAGTACCACGTTCCGATATACTAACTGTTTGGGTTTGGGTTTCATGAGATGACCAATGACTTGTCATAATTGTGTATATTGTTGAGCATATGATAATCGATATTGTATATGTTCGATATTTTGCATGTTTATAATGTTGTATTGACTTATGTATGTTGTATTTAGTGGGATAAACGTGTGATTCAACCAATACACTTTGGTTGTGTACTGATATTGCACTTGCTCTTATTTTTGTTGAGTATATGGCATCTTCAAGCGGCTACTGACAAACCTCGCTTAGGAGATCAATTATCATTCGAATTCAAGGGTGAGCCAATTCTTACGGGCTTCCATGAGTTCTCCTTTCGTCTATGCCCACCATTTTCGGACTTAGATTATGTTCTAGTTAGTTGATTAGTTCATTAGATTGGAGTTGCAACCCTTCTCGTTTAGACTTGTTGAATTTTAGATGTTTTGGTACATTGACTTTCAGGTTCTAGGTTATTTCTTCCGCATTGTTTAGTTCTTGTTAGACTTTTGTTGGAGTTTATGGGGACTCCCTATTTATTTCCTTTGTATTTAACTTTCTCCCGTACTTAAATGCCTTAATTTTAGATTAGTTGCTTGGTTTGGGTTGTAGTAGAGGTTCTCTCACTGGAGAGTTAGTGTGGGTATCAATCATGACGGTCGGGGTCGTGATAAAATTGGTATCAGAGCCTAGGCTTGTTAATCTCGATGTACCAAAATGAGTATAGTAGAGTCTCGCAGAACGGTACGCGGACGCCTTTACTTTTCCTCGAGAGGCTATAGAACTTTAAAAAATCTCTCTATTTTCTATTGTCTTCTTTCGTGCTATAACTTGATTCCAATTGATATCTGTCAATTCAAATTGGTATCTAACATCCTTCATTCTTCTGTCCGCATATGGTTAACACTAGATACAACGGCGTCAGGCCCGTAGCTCCCGTTAATGCTCCAACTAAAGAATCTGCAGCGAAAGGTCGCGATCGAGGCAGGGGTAAAGGAAGAGCTAGGGGTAGAGGCCGTGGAAGGGTAGCGCCTGCTAGGAATGAGGTACCAAAATGTTCCCAAAATGAGTCCCCTCCAGTACATCATGAAGAGGTAGATGAGAATGTTGATGTTAAGAATGTTGAAGAGGTTGCACAAGAGGAAGAGGTACAGGCTGAGGCTATATGTATTCTTCCCATCGACCCAATGTTAGCTCAACAGATCATGTCATTTTTTAAGGGATTAGCTGGTCCTGGAATGCTTCATCTGTGCAAGCAACTCAAGCTCCCGCTAATCCCTCTATTGCTATCACTACTCCCATATGGGTGGAAACGTAGGTACTCATGCTTTCTTCCGTCTTTTGTTGGGTTCATTTATGACTGGTAATCAGCATGACATGTTGACTAAGTTTTTGAAGCTTAAGCCTCATGTGTTTCTTGGTTCTGAGAATGAAGATGCTTATGATTTTATCTTAGATTGCTATGAGATGCTTCATAAGTTGGGAATTGTTTATCAGCATGGGTTGAGTTTGTATCTTTTCAACTTCAAGGTGAGCCTAAGCAGTGGTGGAGAGATTGTATGGAATAGATCTTCAACTTTACCTCTACTTACTTGGACCCAATTTCATGCTCTGTTTCTAGAAAAGTATGTGCCTAGGACTTTGAAAGATCGTAAGAAGGATAAATTTATGGCTTTGGAGCAAGGTGGTATGTTTGTGGCTGCTTATGAGGCCAAGTTCCATGCTTTGTCTAGATATGCTACTCAATTGGTGATGTAACATCCGACAATTTGAAATAACTATGAAGAGGCTTAGAATTGGAAATAGTCAATTTCGAAAGGAATTCAAAAATCTGGAAAATTTGGTTAAGTATGGGAAAAAGTGAGTTTTTGGACAACTTTGAGCAGTCATAACTTCTAGCTCAGGATGATTTAGGTGTAGTTCTAGTTATGGTTGCGAAGCTCGTGGAATGATCTTTCCAACGCCACCGAGTTTACTCGATTCCGAGTTTGTATGAGTGAGTTATTCCCTTTGGAAGTTGGGCAGTTGGCAGGGAAGTCCGTCCGAAATATTTTAAGGGTATTTTGGTCTTTTCCCTAACCAATTCTTTTTGTTATATTGTTGTGTTAGACTGATTTTTAGATCAGTTTTGTCCCATTTTAAAGAGTGAGTGAGGGTTTGTGAGTGAAGAGGAGAAGAAGAGGAGAAAGAGAAGATCAAGCAAGATTTCGTCAAAGATCGTCATGGATATCGTCGGGGGTGATCCCTACTAGGTATGTGAGTTCATAGTGTTGGTTTGGTTTGTTTCCCCACATGCCAAACTCGTTTTATTTTCAAGAAAAGATTGGTTGTGTTGTTGTTGATGTTGTTGAAGTTCTTATTGATTTGGGACATGATTTGTCTGTGTTTTTTAGTTGAATCTCTTGTATGTTGAGGGATTTTATGATCCTTAGTGTTTGGGGTTGAAACCTTTTGAAGTTAGGGTGGTTTAGAGTTGGGAAAAAGAGGGAGAAAAGTCAGATTTTCTGGGGAAGGGGCTGGCGCGTCGCGCCTGCCAGCGCGTCGCGCCTGCCAGCGCGTCGCGCCTGCCAGCGCCCCCCAAAAGGGACTCTGAAGTCCAGCCATTAGGGCGGCGCGCCTAGCAGAGCGCCAGCAGGCCCCTTCTAAGCTTCGAGGGCTGGCGCTCCGCGCCTTGCAGAGCGCCAAGAACGCCAAGTTTCCACATTCATTTCACCCTTTCTCATGCATGTTCCTTGATATTGTACCTATGTTTCCTAGTTGTTTCCAACATTCCAAAGTACTTCTAAACGTCAAGGAGTCATCCATAAACGTGTGATCATATACCTTGAATCCGCAATCCAATTCAAGGCAAGTTAGGATCAAGTCAAAGTGAAGTTAAGGGTCAAGTCTAGAACTTAAAAGTAAGTCAAAGCAAGTTTTCAAAGTTGTTCAAGAGTCTCCATTAAACGTTTTAACTTCGTTTTAAGGTTCGAATTTCAAGTCAAGTAAAGAGCGAGTTTCAAGTTAAGTCAAGAGTTTAAAGTTGAGTTCATTTCTCAAAAGCTATTAGGGAACTAAGTATTCCCAAAGAAGTTTATAAATGTTTTTACATTTGAGTAAGAGGGGAACCATGTTTGCCAAAAGAGCCTTTGGGCTAAGTTTTGAGTAATTACCTCAACTAAAGCAAGATGTGTTTAAAGACACTTATGAGCCAAAGTATTTTTGGGAGTAGTATTGAGCACCGAATTGGGGACACGAGTTCATATTAACTCAACTCTCCATAAGAACCATGCGCCAACATGGGATTTGACGGGTCATTCTTTTTAGATGACCACGTAAGATTAAGCTAGTGGATCCACTAAGTTAAAGTCAGGTCCTATATCACAGCAAGGTACAGGATGGTCCTTTGGCAACGTGAGGTAAAACGTTGTATCATCACTAGGGCTCATAGTGGTGGTTGTCGGTTAAAGAATCTCCCACTAAATTTATATTACTTTTATATAAGTAAAGTTGAGTTTGTTATTGTTTTATCATTAACGAGCTAAGTTGTTTACATTGTTTGCAAGCTATATATATATATATATATATATATATATATTGCATGTGTCTTATTGCTTTATACATTGAGTTCAGTTATTCATGAGTCGAACAAAGCCAAGGTAAGTGTTCTCCTGTACTCCTTTCAAGATTGAGTGTGGTTTAGCTTTCCAGCTCGCATACTCGTACATTCCATGTACTAATGCCAGTTGGCCTGCATCTTATTATGATGCAGACGCAGGTTCCTAGGATCAGCATCCAGCACGACGTTGATCCAGCTGAGCACTCCCGAGTCAGTGGTGAGCTTCATTGTTTTCCGGAGGACTCTGTTATTTTGTTCTCTTAGTTTTGTTTTATTAGGATGTTGAGGGGTCTGTCCCAACATCCGTCTCAGTACTATAAAGGCTTCATAGACAGTCAGTCAGTTAGTTTTGAGTCTCTCATCTATGTATATAAGTAAATGTTCTATTTTAAGACTCGAGTTGCCTTTTTGGCCAGATTTTATCAGTTAAGTTGTTTTATGTCCTTGCATTGCATGGAGTTATTCTGTTGAGTTAGGTTTCCGCTGAGTTAAGAAAGCCAGACCAAGGGTTCGCTTGGGGCCAACAATGGTCTTCGAGTGCCGGCCACGTCCAGGGAATTACAATATGAGGAATTAATTAATCCTAACCAACTAGATGAGAGTTCAGATAGCCAACAAATTGGATTACTAAAGTTCTTTGGAATATATTAGTCAAATTATACTTCTAATTAAATTTTCTTAAGAATCGTGTAAAATCATATCCTGATAACTGTTGACACCCAATTTTGACCCTCCCCGATAAGAATTAACTTTCAAACTTCTTAATTTTCAATGATTTGGAATAATTAGTTTTACAAAAATTCAAAAATAAAAATAAAAATATTTCTTTTTAGTTTTGAAGCAATCTTAGTCATTTTTATAATTTTAAAACAATATATATATATATATATATATATATATATATATATATATATATTTATATAGTTTTGTATATGATTATTACATTTTACGAACATTAAAAAGAAAATCGTTTAAAAAAAGAGTTTACCTTTTAAGTGCTTTGTTAATTAGCTCATTTGATATTAGTTTATATATTCGAATTAATTATTTCATAAGTAAGTTAATTATTTTATTTCGTTAAAGATCAAGAAGCTTGTAAATTAATTATATTAATTCATCTTATTTAATTATTAGTCGAACTTATCCTAATTAACTAAGTTCGACTATCTTTTAAATCTCTAATTGGCTATAATTTAAATTCATGTGGTTAAAACTTAAATTCAAACTCTAATCAACTAAATTTTATCCTTAACCCATCTAAATTTTGGGCCTTATTCCTTTTCAGCAGCCCATCTTCTCAATTTCCAATTCAACAAATACCCAACCCATTTTATTTTATTTCCAGCAATACACCAGACAGCCCCTGTACGTTCTTCTTCCAGAAAACCCAAAAATTCCAGAGACAAAGCGAGCAGAACCAGTCTAGCAATCGCGACCCGAGTCCGGCAACTCCAGCGCGTCGCTCTCTCCTCTCTCCATTATCCTCTCCGTACGAAGAATCTTCCAGGTGTCGAAATCTCCTATCTCTTTCGTCCTTGCTCTTCAAATCGAGCGTCTAAGATCGTTTTTCCGTTGAGAATAGGGACGAAATCGAGTCAGCAACCTTTATCTCTTAGGAATTTTGAATTTTGAATGGGAAATCCATCTGAAATTCCCTCCCGATTCCCCCTTATTTCAGTCCATGTCTCCCTCTATATAAATCCTTTTTCAGCTTCATTGTGCAGGGGATTTTTTGGGAAAAGTTAGGAAGAAAATTTGGGGGAGAAAATTGACAAGAAATAGTATAAAGAACTCTTCCAAAGCTGTAAGAATCATCCAAAAAAATAATAATAATAATATATACTTTAGATACATATTTCCTCTTCTCGTTCTTTGTGGGTTGCGAGGGTATTATCCGGGTTTCTCGAAGTTCCCATTCGTGGTGTTGAAGCGTCTTATAGATCGTTGTCCCGGAACGCTGCTCCGGCAAAGGTAACACTTCCTCCTTTATAGTATGTTCTTATCGTTTATGTTCCGAAGTGGTGTTTCCAATGTCTCGGAGGTTTGTGTTGTTCATGTTGGTCATTGAATTCTTGATATCCTGATTTCTTGTGTATGTGACCCTTTAGCGATTTCCCTGTCTAATAGTAGTATGTTTTCGATTCTTACTTTCTCATGCTTAACTTCGCTGCTCCTTCGTGTTTATCTTGAGGTTATTTTTTCTCCCCCTTATCTTGAGTTTACTTGCTAAAATATCGTTGAATACACATGTTGTGTTTCTCGTGGTCTCTTGACATCTAGAGTTTCTTTGTTTTTGCTACTGTGATGTTGGTTTTCTTTTTATTCTTTGTTTTTTTTAAAAAAAAAATGGAATAAAATAAGACAAAGCAGAATCTCGGGAGTCATCTAATATGGAGCTGTAAGTTGTATGTTTCCAGCATGCTTTGGTTGTTTCCTAAGTCATTTCCACGTGTTCAAAATATTCTCATATACGTGTGTTGGATTATTGCCTTTGTTTGAGTACACCTTTGATGTATAGGTTAGGTTTGGCATGAATTTTCATGTAGTAATTCCGTTCTGTGCAAGATGTGATCCTTTGTAATTTATATTTTTTATGTATCTGCCGAGATTACTTCCAATCCCTATGAGTTTGGTCATTCATGTTCATCTCGGTATAATTTTGCATTAATCTTAGTCCAATCTGTTAATTATTTTGATTCATTGTATATAGTTAATTAGTTTTCTCTTAACATGCATGTATTTGTTGGATTGTTCCCTACTGGCACACTTTTCTCTTGTTTCAAAAATATATGCAAAGTTGGTTATGTTCTCATAGTTGTTTCCTATGCAAAATCACGTGAGAACTAGTTGTTTCTTAATCATCTAAGATTTATTAACTCTTCGTTGACTAGTATTACTTTGTTTTGTTTATTGTGAGCAACTATGGAGGATTCCATTTGGGGCCAGATCATCTTCTTGCATCATTAATTGGGCCATTTAGGCCCGAAGCCATTCCCGCATCACTCTTTTCCTTATCGAGTTCAGAATCAGAAAACAAATATTCGAATTTCGAATGGAAAGCAATATACAAGGCTGAAAAATCAAAGTTACAGGGCTAGGAAGTCAAAAACGGAATGGTGTACAAGCCAATATACACTGCGATACACCATTGTATACGTTGATATACATGGAAAAAACACCGATTTGCAGGTTCAAAAAATAAAAGGCAGGTTGCAGGGGTCAAAATGGACCGTATACATTCGGTATTCGGTCCAATATACACAAAAATAGATCGAAATGCGGCCTATATACATCGATATACATTTTTTGTATATACAGGTCCTTGGTGCGAAAATGGACCTAAAGTCCAACAGATTTGGCCCAAATTCAGGCATCCTCTTATTATTGCCATTATTTATTTGTTCGTATAAACTCTCTAACCCTTTTTATGTGATTTGGTTTTAATTTAATTAATTCCCCAAAAGATGAACATTCTTTATGTTAGTTTATTTTAATACCATTCATTTTTTATCAACTCTCATGCTTTTATTGATATTTAGTCAAAACTTTATATTTTGTTTTCAATTCATTCAAAATAGTTTCATGCTTTAATTAATCCGATCGGTTCAAGTTATTTTTTAAAATGATTTAAAAAAGATAAATTCTAATTAATCTAGTCTTTTTATTCTATTCACTTGCATCATAATTCAATTGTTTCACTTTGGATACTCTTCTATAAAAAATAAAACGTGTCATTTATTTAACTATTTTTCTCAAATTAAACAAACATCGTAAATCATCATTCTTATGTTAAAACATTTTTTTTTCTTTTCTCAAAATTAGTCAAAAAGCATTTTGGTCAAATCGCCGGTCAACCACGAGTTAGCGGGCATTCCGAGGGCCTAACACCTTCTCGGAATGTACATTGAACTTCGAACCCTTTTATTTTCAATTGATTTTATCTGTTTAAATCTTTTGAAAACCTTTAATTTTTTCTTGATTTTTTACTAAAAATTAAGTGGCGACTCTGTCCTTTTGGAAATCCGATTTCTCTTAAACCATAAGTTTATTCGGTTTTTCGAAAACTCAGTCATTTTTCCTTGTATATATCTTCTTTAAATAAAACAATAACTAAATAGGAACGGAGGGAAAACGTATTAGATCCATCTCAAATAATTCTAACATGCAATTCCCAAACATAATGGATCATATAATAAGGTCAACTTTGTATTTTTAATTAGACAAAAAGCATAATTTATTTAAATGAACTTCTTTTCCAGGAGGTGTGGAAAAAAAGTATATGGGAAAAATTAATAAATTTATAAGATTAGCACGCACCAATACATGTCACTTGCTCATGTAATAAACTAGTATTAGTATATATAAGAAAGATTTATGAAAGATTTAATCACATTTATCAATTGTTTAAATTATTGCAAAATGATCTTTATTACATTCATCTCAAGAATTCTCACATGCAAGTTCCTAACATAATGGATCAGTAATCAGGTCAACTTTATATTTTTATTTAGGTACTAACCAGAAAGCACAATTTACTCCTCATTAACCCTTCTTAATCAAACATCTATCATCCTAATTTGTTTAAAGGGAAAAGGGCTAAATATGCCATCGAACTTTGAAAAAAGGCTCATTTAATTTGTGTTATCCGTTAAAAGTTTAGCTTATCTATGTCATTTCTGATTTTGAGAAAAGACTCACTAATGCCATTATTTGTTAACTGAAATGTCATAAATGAGCCAAACTTTAATGGATGTCAAAGATGAACCTTTTGTCAAAGTTCAATGACATATTTGAGCCTTTTTTCTTTTAAAAAAAATGTAATTAATGACGTGGCTGAATCATAATTGACCAAGTATAAAAAATGGTTTTGCAAAATCAGAACTATTTTTTGTTAACAAATAATGGCATGGATGAGCCTTATCTCAAACGAAATTACATAGATGGGCCAAACTTTTAACGGATGACACAAATATCAAACATATGAGTCTAACGTTATTCGGAAGGATAATTTTTCAAAAAAATATTTAGCAATAAAATTTATCCATAGTTCAATCCAATTATTAGTTGTGTAAATTATTGTAAAATGATGTTCCCTCCATTTCCCATTTATTGTCTTTGTATACTAAAATTAGTAGTTTTCCAAATGTTTGTCAATTTAAGAGATCAACAAGAAAATAATTTTTTTATTCAATGTTGTCCTAAACATTAATTATTTTAGACTTAAATTAAGAGGAACATAAAAAATTAAAAAAATAATAATAAGAAAAAAAAATTGCGGGTAAAGGAAATATAGGAGGGAATTACAATATGAGGAATTGATTAATCCTAACCAACTAGATGAGAGTTCAGATAGCCAACAAATTGAATTACTAAAGTTCTTTGAAATATATTAGTCAAATTATACTTCTAATTAATTTTTCTTAAGAATTGTCTAAAATCATATCCTAATAGGAATAGAGGGAAAACTTATTAGATCCATCTAAATAATTCTAACATGCAATTCCCAAACATAATGGATCATATAATAAGGTCAACTTTGTATTTTTAATTAGACAAAAATCATAATTTATTTAAATGAACTTCTTTTCCAGGAAGTGTGGAAAAGAAGTATCTGGGAAAAATTAATACATTAATAAGATTAGCATGCACCAATACATGTCACTTGCTCATGTAATTAAACTAGTATTAGTATATATAAGAAAGATTCATGAAAGATTTAATCACAATTATCAATTGTTTAAATTATTGCAAAATGATCTTTATTACATTCATCTCAAGAATTCTCACATGCAAGTTCCTAACATAATGGATCAGTAATCAGGTCAACTTTATATTTTTATTTAGGTACTAACCAGAAAGCACAATTTACTCCTCATTAACCCTTCTTAATCAAACATCTATCATCCTAATTTGTTTAAGGGAAAAGGGCTAAATATGCCATCGAACTTTGAAAAAAGGCCCATTTAATTCGTATTATCCGTTAAAAGTTTAGCTTATCTATGTCATTTCTAATTGAGAAAAGACTCACTAATGCCACTATTTGTTAACTGAAATGTCATAAATGAGCCAAACTTTAATGGATGGCATAGATGAACCTTTTCTCAAAGTTCAATGACATATTTGAGCCTTTTTTCTTTTAAAAAAAATGTAATTAATGACGTGGCTGAATCATAATTGACCAAGTATAAAAAATGGTTTTGCAAAATCAGAACTATTTTTTGTTAACAAATAATGGCATGGATGGGCCTTATCTCAAACGAAATGACATAGATGGACCAAACTTTTAACGGATGATATAAATGAGCCTTTTCTCAAAGTTCGATGACATATTTGAGTCTTTTCCCTTTATTTAAATGCACTTCTTTTTCGAAAGTATATTATTTTAAAAATGGAATGCCAGAAAGAAAAACACGTTTGAAGAAATAAATAATAATAATAAAAAATATATATACATTATTATATTCCCATGCTAGGGATCAACTTGTTCTTACTAGGGTCTATAAATTAAAGCCTTCGATAAATAATGAGATATACCTACAAGAAAAATTCCTAAAGTGTGAAGTTTTATTTATTTTTCCTTATAACATACATGGCGTTGCTTAAACATGGTTCCATTTTCACTATTCTTTTCGTAGCAACCATTCGTAAGTATTCATTTCTCTTTATTCATTTTCATGATATATATGACGATATTATTTTGAATATGTTATTATTGTGAAAATTTTCAGTAACTATATGTTGGTCATCGAGACAAGTGGTAGCGGTGCGAGAGGTTAATAATGATTTATCAGGACTCGAGAGGAGACTGCTTCCACAACTGCAAATTAATAATTGGGTTACTTGTAATAGGTATTGTGATTCACAATCGGATTGCAGTGATGGTTGGTTTTGTAAAACATGTTTAACACATGCTACACGACGTTCCCGTGCAAAATGTGGATAATTAAGGTATATATCATAAAGGGAAATTGGTTATTAGTGTCCAAATGCTATAATAAGAATAATAATAATAAGCTACGATTTCATATTTGTATTGCTGAAAAATAAAACAAAGTCAAGTGAAAATGACTTAATTTCTATTTAGTATTGTAATAAAATTGCAATCATGCAATAATGTATTTTAATTTCTTTCTAGAAATTAAATTACCAGTTTTATTTCCTTTGTATTTCAGTAAGGACACTATTAATGTATATATCCCTTTTGATGTACTTGTTAATCAATAAGATGTTCAAGACTTGTTACTTTAAATGTGCATATTTTTTATCGATTTGGTTTTCGGTTTAACCAATAAAAAAATGTTTATAAAACAAATATATAACTTGTCGAATAAATTTGACTCGACTGCTCCTAAAATAGAAACAATAGTAACAAACATGTAAAGAACGACACAAGTGTAACACATAGAAGTTAAGAGGAATAAAGTTTGTTGACACCCAATTTTGACCCTCCACAATATAAATTAATCATTTCGAGCTTCTCCAATTTCAAACGATTTAAAATTATTAGTTTTATAAAATTTCTAAAAAAATAATAATAAAATAAATAAATAATAATAATAATATGGTTTGCAAGATTTCTAAATAGTTTGTCACTTTTCATAAATCTTAGATGATATATATGTTTTACATAATTATGTATATAATTAGTATATTTTATGATTATTCGAAAATCGTCTCAAAAAATATTTTATATTTTAAATATTAGGGATGGTTATAATTTTTGAATTAATGAGTTTTATGAAATTCAAAAATACCTTCAAATTATTTTAAAGTAATTTTATCATTTTTAATAATAAATATGTATATTTTGCAATCATGTTAATTTATAAATATTTGAAAATCATCACAAAAGAGTTTACATTTTAGTTAAATATTTTATTAATTTACTCTAAGTTATAGTTATAATTTTGAGTTAATTAGTTTCGTGATTGAATTAATTAGTTTATAATTAAGTTAAATTTTTTTTATTTTGTTAAGATTAAGAAACTCATTAATTAATTTGTATTAACTCGTCTTGTTTAAATTTTAGCGGAATTCACCAATTAAATTCTATTCGGCAATAATTGAAATCCATTATTTAATGACAATTTTTTTTTAGTCAATTGCTTATCCCATCTTTTAAGAATAATTCTGGGCCACTTCCTACAGGCCCAATTCCAATTTCCTGTACAACAAATAATTTCCAGCCCAACAACGATGCAGCAACCATATTCTAGCCCACAATTCCAATTCAAAATACACATACAACATATCCAAACAACAATTCCAAACCGACCCAATTCCCTCTGACCCAGCCCCATCCCCTTTTTCCCTTTCAATTTCAACGACAAAGCAGCAACAACATCAAAGCAATGAGCAAATGGCATGAACATGGCATCAAAATAGACGGTAACTCGAACAGTAGCAGCAACGGCACCAAACGGAGTCAAATCACACAGCGGAGTTCACGGAACCAGCAGCTTTTCGCGTCTCCCTCCTCTGCCCTCACCAACTCGTTCCAGCCCTGCCAGCCGCGTCCAATCGACCTTGTGGCTACGAGATCGCGCCACGTCGAGCGCAAGGGCTGTGGATTTGATCGAAACAGTCCACGCTGCTGCCTCGTCCGAATTTTCTGGGATTTTGAAAGAAATTTCGTACCAAACCCAATTGTTCTCTAGTCCTGGTAAAGAATTTGAATTTGGGAATTTGTGGGGAATTTCGAATTGGCCCCTATTCCTATCCGTTCTTCACCCGTTTTCCCCCCAAAAGTCGTGAACCATATTTCCCCTTTTATAAATAGTTCCTTGTTAATCACTAAAAAAAAGTGGTGGAAATCGATAGAAAAAAAAAAGATTGGATTTTGAGGGCAAAATTTCACATACGAAAATAGCATACAAACGGTCGATCGGTTTCGTTTTTATTCATTTTCTCTTGGCTGCTCGAGTCCGCACTAGTGTGGTAGAAGAGTCGTGGAAAGTTGCCCCCTGCACGTTGTCTCAGTCGCTGCCCGGAAAAAAGTTAATGTTTCCTCCTTCATAGTATTCTCGTCTATTCATTTATTTTGATGTGGTATTTTCCGATGTCGGAAAATGTTTGTTCTGTGGCTGGTCCGTTGTCATATGCTGAGTTAGTGATATGCTGATATGATGCATTATTCTTAGTCGATTACTAAGATTGAGTCTTTATATTGATTTAATTTTGTGTTATGTATTTAGTATCATTGCTCTTCTACTCCTCTGTTTGAAAGCGCTTTGCTATTTTCCTTCTTGTATGCTTGCTTTGATGTCGTTGAATCTGTATCTTCTTGTTTCCGCTGTCTTTTAGCATCGCTGGTTTCCTTTATTTAGCTACTGTAATGTTGTTTTCTCTATTTCAAAAAAAAAGAAGAAAAAGCCAGACCTCCCAAAGTGTTCATCTCCTTAGCTTTCTATTTAGCTTAGATCAGTAGCTTTCTCTATCTCTTTTTTTAGTCGTATTATTATATTGTTGTTGGATTGATGCCCTGGAAATTGATGAATCATGTTTATCCCTTCTCCCACTCCTTTCGCTAAAGTTGTAAAAAATGTTAAAATCATATTCCTTCATATTAACAAATTATGCAAATTCTTGTCATACTTCACTAGTTTATTTACTGGTTTGTTCATACTCAAAGTGTCCGACTTCGTTTCGGTTACTTGAGTGTACTGAATCATGTTCTTCTCTTAATCTTGTTAAAATATTAATGCCAAATCACGGAGGCAATTTGTTGTATTTAGTCACTTGAGTGTCAATCTTGTAAAGTGATTTTCAATTCACCTGGAAGTGTTGTTACTGATTTGGGAAGTCAAATTATCAAACATGCGTAGTTGATTAATTGGAGTGATACTAATTTGTTTTCCTCTTCTATTTTTTTGTATGTAAATTCATCCGAGTCCACTTGGGACTCCATCCCCGCATTTTCTTGAGTTAAGATCCATTATTGAGTCGGCCTTTATCTTTGTTCGAGTTTCGGAAGCTTCCACAAAACAGTACGCAGGCACAAAAGTCTCAGAAAGCTGAAAACAGGCTAAGATACAGCCTGTATACATTGATATACATCGGTATACACTCATATACAGGTCGAAAAGTGTGAAAATACAGGTCGGAGGCGAAATACAGGTATTCGGAAGCAAGAGATACATGAAAAGAGCTAATATATACGCTCATATACACTGATATACATCCAGTGTATACGCAAAACGGGAATGAGATTGAAGCTTAAAAATATAGCGAAATTGGCCCAAGAAGGGGCCCAATTTCATTATCTCGTTTACTTTTCTAATTGTTTGATTATGTGTTGACCAATCTTATTTAACTCTAACTTTAATTAACTTAATTGAATTTCCCAAAAGACAAACTATTTCTCTGTGTTGTTTTATTTCTAACAAATCTCATTTTATCAACTCTTGCATTTTCATTTATAATCTTTAATTAATTTTTTTTTATTTAGTTTAAAATAGTTTTTTTTTCATAAACTAAAAAAATGAATCAAATAGAAACCAATTAATTTAGTTTCGTTAAAATTCTAATTACTTGTCTCTAATCCAAGTGTTTCAATTAAGGTCCCATTTTCCCAAAAAATAAAAATTACTATTTGTTTAACCATTTTCTCAAAGTTAATCTAATAATGTTAATTATTATTATAAAATACTTACTTAGTCATTTTTTCAAGAAGGTTAGCCAAAACTTTTATTCTTCAATTAATTTAAAATGATTTTCATGCTTTAATGTATTAAAATTGGTTTAAGTTATTTTAAAATGAATTAAATAAATTCTAATTAATCTAGTTTTATTAGTATTCTAATCACTTGTATTTCGAGTCAAATGTATCATTTTGGATCCCTTCCTCTAAAAAATAAAATGAAATAAAATGCATCATTTATTTAATTATTTTCTTAATCATATATTATAAGTTATTATTTTTTTTTATGTTAAATCATTATCTTTTCTTAAAAATAGTCAAATATATTTTAGTCAAGTCGCAGGTCTACCGCATGTTAGCGGACACTTCGAATGCTTAAACCCTTCTCGAAGTGTAAATTGAACCCCGAACCCTCTTTGATATTTTTAAATGATTTTTTCTGTTTAAATCTTTGAAAATTATAAGTTTTCTTAATTTCTTTAAAAAATTAAGTGGCGACTCTTTTTTAAGTATTTTTTTTTTCAAATTGTTTTATATTTAGAACATTTCAAACAAATGATTTTTCTAAAGATAGGAAAAATTACGACACAACAAAGTTCTTACTTTAGGTTTTGGCGTTTTGTATAATGTGAAGTTGTGAACTCAAAGTCACTGTGAAGTGTGAATTGAAGGCTAAATGACAAAGATATGTACAGGTAAAAATAGTAAATTACTGTACACTTAATGGGTTATCGATTGGTTTACCACTAACCCAATATTAAAAATCAATACCGAATCAATAACTCATTTTTTTTATAAATCATGAACTTAATAACCCAATAGTAATAAATTAATAACACCTTTTTTTTAGTTCAATTTATCGATCGATTCGATTTTTCCATACTACTAATACGATGTACATTAATTGGCCACATTTTGAAGTAGAAAACAGGTGATAGTTGGAACCAATTTAAGTTCTCAAATTGATGGCTGAACTGACAACGTAAGACTTAATTGGACTCGCAATGATTCGATACTGTTTACATTTATTTTTACTTATTCACTATATACTAAAAATAGATAATTCACATCTATTTATCCAATTTGAATTCCCCCGGTTACTTTTATTTATTTACTATATTAAAAATAAATATATACATTTAATTGTTCAATTTGAAAAAAAAAAAAATAGAGAAAATTCTTCATTTTATACCTATTTTACCCTTCGAGTACTCCCAATCGAGTACTCCCAATCCATATATATTTACTTGTTCAAAGGCCAAATAAATCAAAATTGCCTTCTTATTTAGTGTCCATGGATTAAGTCCACCAACGTCACCCTCCTTGTATTCTAACTTAGCTACTACACTAACCATACTAATAAATTGTGTGGGCCAGATTTTTTAAATCGATTTATTTTTGAAAAATAATATTTCTGAAAAATAACAATTTATGTTTACGTAATCAATTTTAAAAAATAATATTTTTGTCGATATTAGAGAATAATTATTCATGTTTGGCGAAACTTTCATAAAGTATTCATGGAGAAAAAATATTTTTTCAGATTTTGCTGCTATTGACAAACACTTTTTCCTAAAAAAAAGTTTGATATTAGAGCAATAATTTTGTGTTTGGAGAATCTTTTAAAAAGTACTTTCGGAGAAAAGTTATTTTTTTATAGCTTTTGCTAATACAAATGATTTTTGTATTTAAAAAAATTTGATCAAACACATCAACTCTCTAAAATAAGTATTTTCTTATAAGCAATTTTAGCTTTCCGTAATCAAACAGATTATAGGTTGTATATATATTCTACCATTCGTGTATGTGACCTTTAGTTTATTTATCTTAGCAAATAATTTATCCTATTGATAAATAAAATTATAAATTTATATATTTTTAATTCTTTTTTATCCATAAATAGTATATTATTTATTTCAATGACATGATAGTATAAAAAAAACTTAAAATAACAATATATATATATATATATATAAGGGATAAGGCTAAATTATCCCTAGACTATGACCGAAATCTCAAAGACACACCTTAACTAAACTGGCTTATGTAGCATCCAAACATCTCTCACGTGCCTCAACTACGTGGAGTCACAGAGTGTGCCACGTAAGCCAAAAGGTTGATAAAATTACACAAAAAAAATGAGTTCAGGAGGTAATAGACCTTAGTTTAGTTAAAATATGTCTCTGAAATTTCGATCATAGTCTAAGTCATACTTGCTTGTGCCGTTTATCTCTATATATAACTTACTTAAACTCACTTCAAACAACCCCTCACATCACAACAAACAAATTTAAACAATCTCACGATTCATCCTTCTAAGTTTCCACTTCATAACCATCTCTTCCAATTATTCCAAATAATTGAATTTTCCACAAATTTCTCCTTCTTCATACATATATAATATCTAAATTGAATTCCAATTTCCACACACACATACAAAAGGTAAAAAATGAAGAGCAAAGTGAGTAACATGAACAAATTCCTTAGAATTCTTGCATTACCATGGAAGGTTTTAACAAAAGCAAGAGATTGTTACGTGAACAACATGATAAATTTCACGGTGGTGAATCCTCAAACATTGCCAAGGAGTTATAGTACAAGTCATGTTAGCAACTATGAGAGTGAAGATTATAAAGAATTAGTTAGAGTAGCATCATGTAGAAGAAGCATGAGGGATATTAATTTGGACTTGAATTTTGTGATGCAACAACAACAAATAAGGCAACAAATGTCATCAAGGAAATTAGTGATGAAAAGGAGTTGTAGTGTGGGAATGGCAAGAATTGATGAATAGAATCCTTATTGTGTTTTAGGAGAAGATGTTATGGTGAATATTTGAAGTGTGTGCGGGGAGTATTAGAGGTGAATTCAAGATTTAAATGTGATGAATTTAACTTTTAAGGTTTTTTTTGTACTGAACTTATAATTGTAATTTTGAATAATAAAGTCGGTAATATTCAATATTTATATTTGTCTAACGATAATATTTCCAAAGCTTCATTAGTATAAATTTGTGGACATTGAGGGGTGACAAATGATCCCGCAAAAAATAATAGCATCTGCAAGTAATTAGTCTGTTATTAAAGTTGGTTCGCCTTTCTTTCCATGCTTAAAATTGTACTCCCTCCTTCCTTTTTTTTATGGGATTCAGAATACAAAAGTCAAACAACTTAATTTTTGCTATAAACTTGGAAATGAATTCTTCAAGTTTTTTAAAGAAATTTTTATATTTGAAAATTATATAAAGAGTACTCTTCTAAGTCAATAATACCCTTTTAGTCTAGTTGCATATTCGTACGCAATAAATAGATTTTTCATGTTGTTGTTAATTTTAGAAAATTAAGAGAGAATTTATTAAATTTTGTTTTTAACCATTATCATTGATGATTAATCATTTCCCAAACTTATTGATTGAATTATTAGTAGTTTTCATAGAACTTTTTCCACAACTTATTTATTAATTAGTTTGTCTAGATCAAGGTGGGCTCACTATTTATTTATTTTTACTTTTTGAAAAAAACATCACCTGATCATGGTTTAGTTGCTATATGATGTATTGGAGGAAAAGTGATGTTTTCGAAAAATTAGGTATTTTAATTTGAGGGGTTAATTTTATAGATAGTTATTCAATGTTTACTTTATTTTGACTAAAGTCACTAAATTACTTTTTATACTAAAAATATTGTACTTAATTTTAATTAAATATTACAAGAATTACTAATTACTTTTTATAATTAAAAAGTCACTCGATATTCGACTTTCATTTGAATTAAATTATAGGTCACCATCTCACACGCATACAAGGAAGAAAACAAAGTAGTAATGAGACTAGCACACTTTTTGGAGCTAAACTAGAAGACAATATATATTTATTCGCTTACATCATGTTTTTTATAATAATTTCACGTAAATATATAAATTATAATAATTCACGTAAATATATAAATTATAATAATTGAGTTTTATAATTGAATATTTTATAAATATTAATGAATATTTTAAGATATATTGAATATAAATAAAAATTATTGAATTTTCGTGAATTCATATCTAACGCTACAACCGTCACTGCACAATGAGCATATTAAACCACTTCATGTATGCATTTAACAAGTTAGTAGTATATATCTTTTTTCGACCCCCAAAAAAGGTTTTGCTTAAGTATCACAAAAACTCATTACGAGGAAATA
Source organism: Solanum stenotomum (assembly GCF_019186545.1). Classification (NCBI taxonomy): domain Eukaryota; kingdom Viridiplantae; phylum Streptophyta; class Magnoliopsida; order Solanales; family Solanaceae; genus Solanum; species Solanum stenotomum. Next base: position 4,150,224 of record NC_064285.1, on the reverse strand, counting down.
AAAAGAATTTATTATATCTAATATTTAGTTAAAATTAAATAACTTTTTTTGTTACAAAAAATATCATCTAGTGTCGTGTAATTCTTAGGTAAAGTAAAATGATATTTTTAAAGAAAATAGTTTAATGTCTTTATGTGGTGCTTGACTAAAGTTGAGTGATTTTTATAGTATAAAATATAATTTCATTATGCAACTCTTCTACAACATTAAGTCAAATACTAAACTAGAGTCAGATTATCTACTATCACTACTAAAAAATTGCTACTTTCCAATTGAACTTGACTCGATGCTAACATTTTCTGATGATTCCATTAAAAATCTTTTATTGACGAATCAGCTTTTGATAGAACATTTATTATAAGTTATCGATTTTGTAATAATGTATGTACTTTGAATTACGTACTCGAGTCTTGATTGTTGTGCTCTATCAAGAAAATGGTGAAATCAAAATCAGTGGCGGATCTAAGATTTAGAGTTTGTGGGTGCCAAATAGACTTATCGATTAAATTAATTTTATATTTGATTAAATTATTCGTCTTTTCGATATATATCATAAATTAATCAATAAAATATAAATAATAAGATATCACACTTTCATTGAGTATTTAATCAAATAAAAGAAAAGTCAAAAGAGTAATTATGTAATTAATTTAATTTAAGTCAATAACAATTATAAAAAAATAAATAAAATTGTGCCAGTTGTTTTTCCTTAAAAAAACGTGCTTGGAGCCTTTTTTTTCTTAAAAAACATATGTAGCAAATTTCTCAAAAAAATAGGTACAAATGGGATTCAAACCCACAACATCAGTCTTCTAAAGTTGCCCTCCTACCGTGGCACCACTACCGTGGCACCACAAGCCAATTTGTTCTCTGGGTGGCACGCTTTATATTTTTATAAATATTATATATATATACTTATGTATATATAGAGTTTCCGTCGAAGTTCGGGGGTGGCGTGGCACCCCACACCTCTTCATAGATCTGCCCCTGATCAAAATGGAATAAGATTATTGCAAAAGTTGCATTTTTTTTAGAATGAATCTTCCAAAGTGGTTGAATTAAGTCAAGTAAGGCAACCAAGCGTCAGGAATGCAATTCATAAGTTCAAAAATCACATAATACAAAACTGGTTACTTTTACCACTTTACTATTGAAACATAATAAAAAATAATGCTAAATTAGGAGTGCAATCCATAAATTTAAGATAAAAGTAAATGTCGATCGAAAATTATATTGCCAGTTAGCTCCTAGAATTTTTATAGAGTATTTTCTCACCCTTGTTTAAAATTTTATCAATCATATATATATATGCATACTTTTAAGTGTGGGGTGAGGTACTTCTACTTCCTATATACTTATTTTGACGTTATGTGTGACTTTTGCCTGTCAAAATTAAATAGCAAAAAGGGTATGTTTGGTATTGAGGAAAATATTTTTTAATTAATCATAATATTTTGAAAAAATATTATTGTTTCTAGGAAAAATATTTTTTTTAGTTAAAATTGTAAGAACAAATTCCATAAATGGAATACCATGTTCGTTGTCTATTGTTTGACTTCAGCGAAAATGTTCAAAGCACCATCTTCGTCAATTATCTTGATGTCGGAAGAAAAGAGAACAGGGTCTTACTTACTTAAAAGTCAAAAGAAAAAATGAATATATCATAAATATATTTGAAAATAAGATGAACAAAAATAAATAAGTAAATAAATATACATGTTAAGGTCTACATATATTGCTCTCTTTAAGGAGATCTAAATTCCGCTGACCATTGCGGTATAATTTTCACCGGATCAACATTAATCCTAGACTTGTCTTGTTTCCCATGATATAATAACTCAACAATGTGTGTGACTCAAATAACTCTGAATTAGTTGAAGAGTACGACAAAGCTTCACCAAAAAAAGAACATCTTCCTTCAATATAAACATACTCTCTTTTGGGCGGATCTTCCATTTCATGTTTTCTATGGGGACACTATTTATTATATTTAGTTTCTGTCAGTTTCTCAAGATCGATATACATATATATATACATGATTTTTTTCAAAGTTAATGGATACACGTGCAACCCCTCATAAACACGTGGATCCACCGTTGGATTAACATGTGCTTTCGTAGCTTTCTTGTGTACCATAGAAAATCTTATCCAAACATGCGACGTGGAGTTTATTATATGTTGTGAATTCATTAAAATCACCTAAAATCCTCAGAACTTAACAATTATTATTTCATCAACAATGTTTCATCTTCTTTTTCTTGTTACTTTGTTTGTACATGTACAAAGTGTTCCTCAGAATAGCTCAATTGTTGAATATCTTCCTGGTTTTGATGGACCTCTTCCTTTTTTTCTTGAGACTGGGTAATTTTCTTCTCTTTAATGTCTCTATAATTATCTATATATACTTTTATGTGTCATCAATATGAAGCTTTAATTTTACCTCTTAATTTCTTGACTAGTATATATAATCTATGTTTTTTCATGTGTTATGTTCAACAGTTTTATAACTACATAAATATTATGATATATCTGAGATCATAAGGTTTTAAAAGCTTTAGAGCTTGTTCGAGTTAGCTGATTGTAAATAATGAATAAATTTTAGGAATTGAAAAATATATTAATTTTATTAATAAACATTTATTATTTATTTGAATAAAAGTGACAACTTATAATAAACAATTGATTTGATGTGTTTGGTAGGTGTTGGTGAGCTTTTCTTTTGTTGTTAAAATGACGAAAATACTCTTACAATTTTTATTATCTTTATAAAGAAAAGAAGGAGCGTGAATAGGAGAAAGTTAGGAATTTTGTTTTGAAAAAAAATATTTTGAGAACTAGAAAAAATATCAGATAAAATAATTTTAAAATGTGATCAAACAAATAGTGTTTAGATTTTGACTTATAAGTATTTTGGTGAGCAACTTTCACATATAGCAAACACAAAATTCATATTTGTATGCTATAACAAAGTTTGCATAATTGCGCTCCATAGCAAACATAAATATGTATATTTCGCTATACATATACAAAAGAAAACAATTGTATAAAGTGAGAGAGGCGAGTGAGCGAGCGAGATCTGGGAGAGTGGTGAGCGAGATCTGGGAGAGGGGAGAGAGGGGAACGAAAATATATGTATATTTACTATTTTCATGCATTTTATACATTTACGTTTTTGTATAAAGTGAGAGAGGTGAGTGAGAGAGCGAGATCTGGGAGAGGGGAACGAAAATATATAAATATACAATTTTCTCTCGCTTTATACAAACACAAACGCATTTTATACAATTTGTGTTTTTTGTATAAAGTGAGAGAGGCGAGTGAGAGAGCGAGATCTGGGAGAGGAGAGAGAGGGGAACGAAAATATATGTATATATACAATTTTCTCGCGAGATCTGGGAGAGGAGAGAGAGGGGAACGAAAATATATGTATATATACAATTTTCTCGCGCTTTATACAAACACAAACGCACTTTCTACACTTGCGTTTGTATAAAAAATGAGAGAGGTGAGGGAGAGAACGAGAGTGGCGAGCGAGATTCACCAGGAGAGAGGTGAAATAACAATAGTTTGCTATGAGGTACAATTAAATCAATCTATATTTATAGCATTTAATTTGAATTAATAGTTTGCTATTATATACAATTTTCCCTATTTTGGTTGGTGACCAAATGCGTAAATAAGCCCATAAGTGATTTTAAGTCAAATAGCCTTTTCTAATTACACAAAAATATAATGACATTTAATACAAGAAGGTTGAAATGTCTTACTTTAGTTTCTTGATAAAACTTTATGTTCAATCAAATTACTACCTCATATAAATTAAAACATGAAAATTTCTTTTAGCTTTTGAAGGGCAAGAAATTGATGAGGTAGTAGTAATAGTATTTTCATAACATAATACCTATATACTAGTCTCAAAAAATTGTTGAAGTGATGAATTTTTGAAATTCTCAGATATATTGGAATTGGTAAATCTGAGGAAGTACAACTATTCTATTACTTTGTTAAATCCGAATCCGACCCGAGAAAAGATCCGCTCTTGCTATGGCTAACTGGAGGGCCCGGTTGCTCTTCCTTCACAGGGTTGGCGTACGAAGTAGGTAAATATTAAATAGATCAAATTTAACGTGTGATAGTATGTTAGTTATATCAGGTTCATGATAATTTTTTTGTTTAGGTCCATTGGATTTTGTTCAGAAGGCATACAATGGTAGCCTACCAATTCTTGTTTCAAGTCCATATTCATGGACCAAGGTAACACAATTTTTATTTTTATTTTTTCTTCATCGACATACATATATTTGGTAGTTCGCGAGCATATATAATAAATGTTTTCCTTAAATTTGGTAGTTCGCGAGCATAGTTTTCTTGGAGCAGCCTGTTAATACTGGGTTCTCGTATGCAACAACTTCAGAGGCGTGCAAGTGTACTGATCTACAAGCGTGCGATCAGGTCTATGAATTTTTAAGAAAGGTATTTGATAAATTGTACCAAGTTCATGAACTATCTAATAAGTAGCAATCAAATATAACATGCGATTTATTATGCAGTGGCTTATTAATCATCCAAAATTCATTTTGAACCCTTTTTATGTTTCTGGAGATTCATATTCAGGCATTACAGTTCCAATTATTGTTCAACTAATATCAGATGGTAAGGACCAACGTAACTAATTTTGTACGTAATATGAATGTGTAGCCACGTACAATGTTTTATGTTTGAAAATGCAGGGATTGAAGCAGGAAAAGAGCCATTAATCAACCTTAAGGTTAATTTTATATTCCTTCAATTTAAACATATATCATGAACAGAAGAAAATATTGTTTTAATTCGATGGTAATATCCTTTTAAGGGCTATTCACTTGGAAATCCAAAAACATTTCCCGGAGAAACCAATTACCAAATTCCTTATTGTCATGGTATGGGGCTAATATCCAACGAACTTTATGAGGTTCGTTCATTCCGATCCTTATTTCGTAGTACATTAACTTTGTATCATACAAACACAATGATAATTTTGATCCTGTTGTATCAGTCGTTGAACGAGATTTGCAAAGGCGATTACCTGAACATAGATCCTACCAACAAACTATGTGTTGAAAACTTTAAAATGTTCAAGAATGTAAGTTTACATTCCTTTTTGTTTTTGTAACATTTCGAATTTGTTTTAATTATAAACTTAGGTAATACAATAATATTCTTGTAATGCAATTTTGTAGCTTGTGAGTAGTATAAATGATCAGCAAATACTAGAGCCTTTTTGTGGAACAGACTCTGAAGAACATCCACCCCAATTGTCTAGTGAAAGAAGATCTCTTGAAGAGGATTTCATCTTTCAAAAATACAATGACTTTATCTGTCGAGAAAGTCGGGTAAGTCCCTCAAATGTTACTTCAAAGTATGAATATTTTCAATTACTTCAAATTTTAGAGCCACCTCTAAATACTCGTACACATAATGATCAAGTAAATGCAATAATTAATCTCATTGTAGGTCGCCAAACGCAATCTTTCCACATATTGGGCAAATGATCCAAGAGTTCAAGAGGCTCTCCACGTTAGAAAGGTATTTCAATTCGTTTTATTTGTACATGTATAGTAAATGTTGCTTAGATCGAGCTATAATATACACGGTTCGAGATATTAAAAGATTATTTTTTCGTTCTTCTTTGATAGGGAACTATAAGAAGACCATGGGCGAGATGTAGGCAAAGTATTGCGTCTACAAGTTACACAATTACTTTCATGAATAGTATACCTTATCATGTAAACATTAGTTCAAAAGGTTATCGATCACTTATATACAGGTTTGATACTTTCACGCTATGGTAATATTTAGTTGAAGTTACTATATGGTATATACATCGTAACAATTTGTTTTTGATTGAGCAGTGGTGATCATGACATGGTCGTTCCTTTCCAATCGACACAAGCATGGATAAAGTATCTAAATTATTCAATTATCGATGATTGGCGTCCATGGACGATTGATGGACAAGTTGCAGGGTATGATTATTCAAATTGTACTTCCCTAGATTTTCATTCAAATTAGATAAGACTATACAATTGTCATGAAATTCTTATATATCTTTGATTTGTAGTTACACAAGGTCTTTCTCAAATCATATGACATACACAACAGTAAAGGCAAGAATTTTGTACACTCGTTTATATATTTATATATCTTGATTCTCAAACTCAATAGTAAAATCGTCTAGTGCTCATATTCTCATATTTTTCAAATGTCTTTTTTTTTTCAATTAGGGAGGAGGACACACAGCTCCGGAGTACAAACGCGAAGAGAGCTTCCATATGTTTAAAAGATGGATAGCCCAACAACCTTTGTAATCTTTTTAGATATATTATGTCCGTAATGAATTAATATATGAATATTTCGGAAGAAAAAGAAGAAGAGGGAGAAAAAACCCTTCTACTCCCTCCATTTCAAATTAATATATGAATATTTCGGAAGAATAAGAAGAAGAGGGAGAAGAAACCCTTCTACTCCCTCAATTTCAAATTAATTGAATTGTTGAGACATTTTTCATTTTTCATTTTTCAAATTAACTTAATTGTTCAATTTTCAAGACTATTTTTAGAATGTTCTTTCAATTTTACCCACCCTTCATTAGTTAGCATTGGAATTAGTTATTAATTAATGTTTAGTTATTTTAATCATAAATTTGACAATAATTAATAAGGGTAAAAATGAAAAGTTATGCCTAATTTATGTCTTAATTTTGTTTTCTCAAAGGGTGTGAAACACCTCAACAATTCAATTAATTTGAAACGGAGGGAGTAATCTTTAATTAATTTCATATTTATTTCTTTGAATTACCATGAAAATATAACTATACCTCTATAGGCCTTTGAAAGTTGTGAATTGTCTAAATTACACACATAGTCAACTGTTTAGCTTCTCATTTACTGTAGAATAAAGTATCTCAAATAGTATAGTATAGTATAGAAACAGTGAAAAATGATACACATATTAAGAAATTGATAGTTTTATCAATTCATTCCTTAAAGAACTTCTTTGAAGCTTTACAAAACAAAATTCCGAACTTTCTCCTATTCACACTCCATCTTTTTTTTATAAAGATAATAAAAATTGTAAGAGTATTTTCTTCATTTTAACAATAACAACAAAACAAAAGCTCAGGTAGTTGACATATGAGTAATAAAGTAATACGTCAACATATATAGATCCTAATCTTAAACGAAAAATCATGAAAGTACGTGACATATGAGTAACCACAATGTCGCCTTAAAGAAAATCCATGATAGCCGCATCCGCTCCCCAGCCTATGGTTGTGGGAGTGCCAAACACTAGTTCTAATCCAGAAGCAACTTATGTTAAATTCAATCCAAACTGGACAAAACTAAAGCTGAAATCTATAGATATCGTTCATGGAGAATTAACCTACAATTACAATATTCACAGTGGAAGAGATAAATCAATACACTATGGAAGAAGGTCTACATCAAGCTCTAGTTTTCACATGATCCAATTAATATGCAAGAGGTACGAAGTTGTTGATGAAGCGAGACTTGGCAGTATATATATACCCGAGAAAAAAGCATTAATAACAAAAGTGGAAAAAATGGTTTTCTGCAGATTGATTCTAATATTGTTCATGATGTCCATTCATCAGGGATTAAAGTTGGAGCTACTAAAACAATGGAGAAAAATTTGAATGAAAATCAACTTTCTTTGACTACAAATCCCACTCTAGTTCACATTAATGATGAGGGCCAAAATAATGCAGCTAAAATCGTGGCGTTGACGATAGATGATGGACAGCAACTAAATGGAACCAGATATGACGTAGTGCTTTTTGGAAAATCAGGACATCCTTTGGTAATTAACGCAACCGTTGAGTTGGCATTAGATCCCATGATTGAGAAGGTAGTGGCAGATGGAGTGAAACATGATGCTCCGGGTGTTGAAAGTGTTGAATGCTTGGTTGACAACATGTCGCAGCAGGTCAACAATGCCAATAAATTTTTTGAAAGTGATGAAGGAACTAATTCAATCGCCTTGATGAATGCCAAGAGTACATGTAAAGGAGTGGAACTAGTACATAAATCTAATTCGGTTGTGGTGACGAAGAAAAAATCTCCAAGTATTGGAATTGGTTCGCCTATTCGTAACACAGTGCAACCGGTTGTAGATAGTCAAACTATGAATTCAGGTGCTCAAGAAATTGCTCCAAAGGAGGTCTCGTGTTTTAACACTTTTGATGCTCTTACGAATAATATTGTGCATGAGATCAATTCATCTCAAGTTAACTCTACAAATGAATTAGTTATTTCTAAGGAACAACAGGGTGCGACAAGTACTCTGAGGTGAGGAGATATAACAGATGAAGAGGAAGAACAAGTCAATTCCCCTCCTATGCAAAAGAAATTGAGCCCAACAGCTCCTGCTTTTGTGCCTAGTGGTGCCAAGTTAGTAACTCCCCGACAAGGTTTGTCATCATCAACAAATGTTGTTGCAATCTTAAGTGATCATTTGGTGAGTTCTAATATTAAAAAATTGACTTCTCTTACACCTATTAACACTAACAAACAACTACAATTTGGTTGTAGTAGAACTTTGTTCCCAAATAAATTTGCTAATCTAGATGATAAGGACATCTATAAGGAAGGTGAGGAAGAGGAAATGTTGGATTATTGTTTTGCAATTGCAGCTAGGAATGCTTATATTTCTCCTAGGCATCAACGCAACAACAAAACGAAGTATGGAAGAAAGCATAGTTGGGATGGTTAAGTGACTGAGGAGTTTGTTCCAAGGCACCTACCGATGCGACTGGCGAAACAGAATCATATGATAGTGTCAAAAACTTTAACAAGATCCAATAAAGCCAGGAAATGATGAACTACCAAGTGTTATTGGACAGATTTGAAGAAGAAGACAAGAGAAACATACTTCAAGTTCCTTTAGAAGGCCAATCTATCTTTTTGGTTCATACATTTGTAAAAGAAAGTTTGAGGTTGATAACTCAACTTTCTCCTTGGCTTTTATGATTTTTTATTACTTAAGAATCCTCACTTGTAATATCATCATAGAGTGTATTATAAACTTTATGATGATCATAGAATATCTAGTTCTCTCTAGCTCGTATTTTCTTCATGATTGTTAATTAGTAGAGGATAGGTATCTCATTAGGATTGGTAAGGAAGGCCTAGCCTCCCTTGCTTGTACTTAATCCTATTGAGACTTTTTTATGTTTATTATTAATAAAAAGCCACTAGACCACTGTCTAGTGGTATAAAAAAAAAGAGTAACCATAATTACAAATTAAAAGGATAATTATTGTCTATGCAACATTTATGATATGAAATGAAATAATCTATCGAGATAAGTCTTGATTACTTGAGAGAACAAAAAAAAAAAAACATAGATCCTACCAACAAACTATGTGTTAAAAACTTTAAAATGTTCAAGAATGTAAGTTTACATTCCTCTTTGTATTTGTAACATTTTCGAATTGGTTTACAAACTTAGGTAATACAATATATTCTTGTAATGCAATTTTGTAGCTTGTGAGTGGTATAAATGATCAGCAAATACTAGAGCCTTTCTGTGGAACAGACTCTGACCGACCACACCAATTGTCTAGCGAAAGAAAGTCTCTTGAAGAGGATTTCATCTTTCAAAAATACGATGACTTCATTTATCGAGAAAGTCGTGTAAGTCTCTCAAATGTTACTTCAAAGTATGAATATTCAATAACTTCAAATTTTGGAGCCACCTCTAAATACTCGTACACATAATGATCAAGTATATATGCAATAATCAATCTCATTGTATGAAAGAAGCATACGTCTTGTTTTCCTTGACGAGTTACATAAATACAAGGTAATTATAAATATATATGTATATACTTTCTGATTATAGGTCGCCACACGCAAGCTTTCCACTTATTGGGCAAATGACCCGAGAGTTCAAGAGGCTCTCCATGTTAGAAAGGTATTTCAATTCGTTTTATTTGTATATGTATAGTAAATGTTGCTAAGAGCTATATATATGGTTCGAGATATTAAAAGATTTTTTTGTTGTTCTTTGATTAGGGAACTATAAAAGACGATGGCTAAGATGTAGGAATAGTATTTTGTCTACAAGTTACACAATTAGTTTCATGAATAGTATACCGTATCATGTAACCCTTAGTTCAAAAGGTTATCGATCACTTATATATAGGTGTAATACTTTCACTCTATGATATATTTAGCTGAAGTTACTATATATAGTATATACATAACAATTTATTTTTTATTGAACAGTAGTGATCATGACATGCTTGTTCCTTTCCAATCGACACAAGCATGGATAAGTTACTGATGATTGGCGTCCATGGACGGTTGATGGACAAGTTGCAGGGTATGACTATTAAAATTTTACTTCCCTAGATTTTCATTTAAATTAGATAAGACTATACAATTTTCATGAAATTCTTATATATCTTTGATTTGTAGTTACACAAGGTCTTTCTCAAATCATATGACATACGCGATAGTAAAGGCAAGAATTTTGTACACTCATTTATATATTTATATATCTTGGCTCTCAAACTCAATAGTAAAACCGTCTAGTGCTCATATTCTCATATTTTTATCCCATATTATTGAATTATTATATAGAAAATATTGAAATTAACAATATTAACTTTATCATTTACATCATATTCATTAAATAAAATTCATAATAGTGGAATGTTTTTTTTTTTTAATCATAACAGTGGAATGTTGCATTTGCCATCAAGCAAGAAATGTGAAGCTAATTAAGATAATCTAACATGTAATGGTATGAATATGTCAATATAACTTATCCTCAATAATCTCTCATTACGCACTTCACACGTAGATCCCATATCCAATTTGAAAACATAAAAATAAAATTTTAAGAATAAATATAAAAATCACTTACAAAGGAACCAATTTACATGAAATAAAACCAAAATTTAAATTTTTGGAACATTTACAAACACCTTCGAGAGACATGTATCCTTCATCTACATCAATTAGAATAAAAAATAAAATATAAAAATTATTAGTGTATAAAAGAGTATATATTTTTATTTCATTCTAATCCATACATAGTGATAAAATCTATTGTCTTCCAAATATTCATTCTCTATCTATCAATATTATCACATATGTTGACGTCTTCGATCCAAATGCAACACTAATGCTACTATCCCTAACAGTTCTAAAAAGACAATGATATTCTTTTTCTTCTGTACCTAGAAGATCTAGTGTAAAGGAACCAAAAAAGTAATATTGGAGCAAAATGAGGTAAACAACATAATAGTTAGATATGGTCATAATTATTATCTAGAATAATTTTCTTCCAAAGATGATAGCTAGGTCAGATCTAAAACATGAAAAATTAAGCTCTAACAAAATAAGGTGAAAAATTAAATGGAAGAAAGAAAAGCAACGACTATATATATATATATTATGTGAAATGACAAAGAAAGGAAGAAGAGAGTTCAATTCACTTACCCAAAGTATGTAAATCAGTGAAAGCACCGATTTGAATTCCTCCGATAATTACCTAAAAACTAAATATTAAAAGGGAATTTTCTCAAAATATGAAAATATATTAGATAATGTTAAAAACTAACTTTGTGAATAGATGGATTTCAACCTCCGATCCGTGAAAATTTCCAATATCCATTTTCATCATTGCATGCTCCGTATGAACTTTTAGAACTTATACACATTTTTCTTCTGTAAAAAGCAAAAAAATACAATGAAAGTAATCAGTAATCAACTAATGTATTTAGAGAAAAATGAAAATGTTATTTAATAATCATGCATTTTTGCAAAAATAATGACCATCGGCTTGCCACCTCTTTGCTACACAAATATTATATATAGCTCTCCAAATTTATTATCCTCGCAACTCTTCATTCTCTTTATTTTATATTATAGCTCTCAAAATCTATTACTCTTGCAACTCTTCATTCTCTTTATATTTTATTATCATAATTATATAGCAATAAAGTGAACATTTCTCTCATAATTAATTACCTTGCAACTCTTCATTCCCCTTCTTTGTTATAATTATTATAACAATAAGTGAATATTTATAAGTAGAGAGAGAATAATTAAGATTAGGAAGGAAATGAGAAGCCAACAAACGGAGAAAACAAACAAGTAGGTATATGATGATTAGCATTAGTATAATAATATAATAATATGATATATGATTATTATTTAATTAATTAATTTTTATTACTTTTTAAATTTAATAGAGGGGTATTTTCGTAATTCAACTCTGGAGGTTAAACTCTTCCCACTTATAATAATATATGATATATCTTGGCTCTCAAACTCAATAGTAAAACCATCTAGTGCTCATATTCTCATATTTCTCAAATGTCTTTTTTTTTCAATTAGGGAGGAGGACACACAGCTCCAGAGGACAAACACAAAGAGAGCTTCCATATGTTTAAAAGATGGATAGCCCAACAACCTTTGTAATCTTTTTAGATATATCATGTCCGTAATGAATTAATATATTAATTATTTCATCAGAAGAAGAAACCCTTGTAATCTTTAATTAGTTTCGTATTTATTTCTTTGAATTACCATGAAAATATAACTATACCTCTATAAGCATGTCACGCCTCGAGCCTACACCCTGGATGTGACCGACACTCGAGAACGATTGTTGGCCCCAGGCGAACCATTAACTTGGCTCAACTCTCAGCGGAAGACTTACTCAACATTAGATAAACTTAAATGAAAGCTTTAACTCAAAAGTCTCACTACTTAAACTTAGAATATTTAAAAATATTCAAACTGGCAACAAGGGCAACTCAGGTTTCAACAGTTAACAAAGGAAATAAAAAAAGACTCATGAACTACTACTATCTATTTATCTATGAAGCCTCTAATACTATGAGGGATGTCGGTACAAGACCCCCGATCATCCTAACAAAACTGAAATAGACAAATATAAATAAGGGATCCTCCGAAAGCAAGGAGGCTTACCAACAACTCTGAAACTGCAATTGGTATCAATGAATCGCCTGTTGATAACCTTGATCTCCTGTATCTACATCATGAAACGATGCAGGCCAATTGACATTTGTACATTGAATGTAGGAGCATATAAGTGGAAAGCTAAAGCATAGCATAAGCTTAAACTGGAACTGAAGAAACAACTTACCTCATCTCAACTCAACTCAACCTCAACTCAGTCTCAACTCATTTCAATATAAAGCAGTGATAAAGATGCAATATAAAGAAAAGCTTTAAAAAAATAGTAGATAGTAACTCAATGTATTGAAAAATACAATAATAACTCAGTTTGTATGTAAAAATACAAAATAAACTCTGGTTGGGAGATTCTCTAATCGACAACCATCACTATGAGCTATGTGATGATCCACCGTCTCGCCCACGCTGCCAGGACTGTCATATACCTTGCCGGGGTATAGAACTCCTCAACTAAGTGGATCCACTAAGTTATGCTTAAAAAGCAATAAGGAATCATCTAAAAAGTATGACCCTTCTACCCACGTTGGCTATATGGTTTATGGGGGTTGTGAGTTGTTTAAACTCTCCCCCATATCGGTGCTCAATACTACTCTCAAAATATAACTTAGGTCATATGTTTTAAAGAAAACATTCCTCATCCTCAACTTTGAGATTATTACTCAAAAGATATCTCTAAAAAGAGATAGTACTCAAAACTACTCATGAACTCTTTGGGAAATCGATGTTTCCTCTCATTTTAAATGTAAAAACATTTACTCTTTGGGAATACTTAGTTCCCATATATTCATTTTGAAAAATGAACTCAATTTTACTCATCCTTCAACTCAAGTACTCAAGTCTTAAAACAAGTTTTAAAAAGATTGAAATAAAGATTTTTCAAAATGACTCGGAATAACTCTCAAGACTTAACTCTTAACTCTACCTTGAATTCATGTTTGGCGAAACTTTCAAAAAGTACTCATGGAGAAAAAATATTTTTTCAGATTTTGCTACTATTGACAAACAATTTTTTTTTAAAAAAAAAATTGATATTAGAGCAATAATTTTGTGTTTGACGAATTTTTTTAAAAGTGCTTGTGGAGAAAAGCTATTTTTTTTAAGCTTTTGCTCGTATTCACAAATAATTTTTGTTTTTAAAAATGTTTGATCAGACACATCAACTTTTTAAAATAAGTATTTTCTTATAACCAATTTTAGCTTTCAGTAAACTTAATCAAACAGATTATAGGTTCTACCATTCGTGTAATGTATTTTATACCATCATGTCACCTTTAATTTATTTATTCTAGAAAATACTCTTTCCTATTTATAAATAAAATTATAAATCCATATATAGTTTTAAAATTTTTTATCCATAAATAATATATTATTTCAATGATATGATTACATGACAGCATAAAAAAAACATAAAATAACAATATATATATATATATATATATATAAGGGATAAGGCTCAACTATCCCTTAACTATGACCAAAATCCCAAATACATATCTTAACTAAACTAAGGTCCTATTACTTACCATCTCCCCTGTTGAATAAATGATTCAAACAAAAGAAGAGAAAAGTTATTGCAGCTTTCTTTTAGTATTTTATTGGACTTTGACTTAGTCTAGGAAAGTTGTAAGTTGGTCCTTAAGTTTCTCTTTTTTGTTGAAAGCACTACTGAGCTAGTGCTCTTTTAATTCTGCATTTTAGTTGGGTTGTAAGCCTATTAAAAAGGCATCATTGATGATGAAGATAACAAGAAACAGAACCTTACAGTTCTAGAACACTTTCTGCCTGCTAATTTTTCTTTTCCTTTCCAATATTTTGGCTTTTAAGTGACCTTGAGATCTGTGTTCTCCAATATTTGTGGTATCAGAGCATGCTTAGATTCAGGCGACCTATTAACAGAAAAACACCATGGCTTCCAATGGAAGTTCTCTGAACATATCTCAGTCAGTGATGAAGATAACAAGAAACAGAAGCTTACAGTTCAAGAACACTTTTTGCCTGCTAATTATTTTTTTTCCTTTCCAATATTTTGGTTTTTGAATGAGCTTGAAATATGTGTTATCAAAAATTTATGGTATCAAATCACGCTTAGATTCAGGCGACCTATTAACCGAAAAACACCATGGCTTCCAATGGAAGTTCTCTGAACATATCTCAGTCAGCCATACCCATTTTTACGGGACAAAGCTATCAGTTCTGGAACATCAAGATGAAGACTTTATTTAAGTCTCAAGATCTTTGGGACTTGATAGAGACTAGGTATGCAGATCCGGATAAAGCGTAGCGACTGAAGGAAAACTGAAAGAAGGACGTAAAAACATTATTCTTCATTCAAAAAGCAGTCCATGAGAAAGTGTTTTCCCGAATTGCAGCAGCCACCACTTCGAGGCAAGTATGGAGAATTTTGCAAACAGAATTTCAAGGCTCATCAAAGGTAATATATAGTTGTAAAACTTCAAATTCTTCGACATGTGTGTAACACCCTAGAGAATTTGGGCTGTTGGCACAGTCGCACAGTCGCACAGTGCAGTTTGTTTAGTCCGAAAATTTTAAGGGTATTTTGGTCTTTTCCCTAATCTTTTCTTTGGGTTATATTGAGGTGTTAGACTGATGTTTGGATCATTTTTGTCCCATTTTAAAGAGTGAGAGTAAGAGTGAGAGTTAGGGCTTGGAAGATAAGAGAGAAAGAAGAGGAAAAGAAGAGGAGAAAGAGAAGAAGAAGCTAAGAATCGTCGTGGATTTTCGCCGGGGGTGATCCCAAATCAGGTATGTGATTTCTTTAGTGTGGGTTGATCCTTTCCCCCACACACCAAGCTCATTTTATGATTTGAGAAAAGATTGGATTTGTTGTTGAAGTTGTTAGTTGTTGTTGATGTTGTTAGTTGTGTTGTGGAAGTTATTGTTGGTTGTGGGACATGATTTGGTTGTGTTCTTGAGCTGAAACCTATTGTATATTGAGGGATTTTATGATCCTTAGTATTGGTTGGTTTATACCCCAACACACCAACTCGTTTTTAATTCTAAGAAAAGATTTATTTTGGTTGTTGAAGTTGTTGGTTGTATTGTTGAAGTTCTTGCTGATTTAGGGACAGGATCTGGTTGCGTTTTTTTGAGTGGAATCCACTGTATGTTGAGGGGTTTATGACCCCAAGTGTTTGGGAAAAGAACCTTTGAGGTTGAGAGGGTTTAGAGTTGGCAACATGAAGGAGAAAAGTTGGGCAGCTTGCCTGAAGCAAGTCTGCGTTGCAGCTGTGTTTACCTCTGT